>NW_021703774.1:18922522-19047061 GCF_005190385.1 Monodon monoceros | reverse complement strand
AGAAAGAAAGAAAGAAAGAAAGAAAGAAAGAAAGAAAGAAAGAAAGAGAGAAAGAAAGAAAGAAGAAAGAAAGAGAGAAAGAAAGGAGGGAAGGAAGGAGGAAAGAAGGAAGGAAGAATGGAAGAATGGCTGGAAGGAAGAATGATAAGTGATCCAGCTGTGGGCATTAAAGGGAAGGTAAGATAAATTGAACAGGTTAGACTGCTTTGGTTTGAGATTATTTTGGACTAGTTATCATACAATAAAAAGAGCCTCTCATGTGGTTGAATTTTCTGATTAGAATTGTGCCTTGGAGTTTAGAGCTAAGTTCCATCTAATAACAAAGTATTGCCTAATTTCCTTCACTTGTCAATGTTCTTGGTACAGATTTTACCTAGAGGCATATTATCGGAGATCTAGAACAATTTGGGGTGTGGTTTAATTCCATCAATAAAGGCTTTAATCTCACTATCATTTCTAACACTATGAAAATCACTTCCTTCCACATACATCCCCTTCAATTACCACCAGCCCCTGTATCCAAAATGTCTTTAGTTTATGCTACGATTGAATGAAAATTTAGCAGGATTTACAACTCTAACTAGAGTTCCCTCCCACCACCACCATTTTTTGAACATATGATCCCATCTCTTTCTGGCTTCTACTGATGCTTGTGAAAAGTCAGCTGTTAGTCTAATTGTCCTACCTTTGTAGAAAATCTTTCTTTTTCATTTCAGCTGACTTTAAGATCTTCCCTGGAATTTAACCATGACATATTTAAGTGAGATTTACTTTTATATATCTTGCTTGGGAGATTTATGTCTTTTACTAACTATGGAATATTCTTGTCTTACCTTTTAAAACATTGCATACCCTGTATGATGTTGAAATATCCCATCTCATCTTCTATGACTTTTCATCTGTATATATATATACACATATATATTATATATATAATATGTACATATATATAAAGGGATGGTCCACATCAGAAAACTCACTATATGTCATGTTAGAATCCCACATGGACTGCATGTGACCACCTGCCATCCCTATAGTACAAATTAAGCTATAAAAACACAGAGCTATTTCCCTGAAATTCTGTAAGTACATAGTCAAGATACAATATGAAGAATTTGTTTAAAAAAATCCTGTAGAAAGTTTATAAGAAAACTAGTATTTGAGCAAACTGTGCAATATAAATACAACTATTTTTAAGTAGAAAAAATATATTATTTATATAATAAATATATAATATATATGTATATATTATATTATTATTGTATATATTATATACAATATATACATATGTATATATTATATACATATCATATATACATATGTATATATTGTATACATATATATTATATATATATTTTTTCTTTTCCAATTTCAAATTTTTATCTTATTGTGCTGCCTCTGGTAATTTCTTCACATCTATCTTTCAGTTAACTCATTTTTTCATCAGTTATATCTAGCCTGCTATGTCATCCATTCAATAGCTACTGAGCCTTTTAAAAAATTTTCTAGAATTTTTATTTGATTCCTTTTACAGTCTATTTTGATAAGATTTCTGTGTTTATGTTTTTAATCCTTTCTTTTTATTGTCTTTCATCATCTAAGACATACTTATTTTATTATCTCTAAAAGATAGTTTTGTTATTTGAGTATTTTGGTAGCCTAATTCTTTTATTTTTTTAAAATCTGATTCTTATTTATGATGGATCAGTGTTTCATAAGTTTGGAGTATTAATTGATCTTTAGCAGATATTATTATGGGAATCTTACACAGCCTAGACTCAGAGCATGTCCCTCCAAAGAGGTATTTTACCCACTGCCAGTCAATTTAGGTATATCGTCAAGCCCAGGACCTGCTTCATACTTATGCCATAGTCTGGATATACCTGGGCCACATTGGTAGTAAAAATATTGAACGATAATCCCACATGAACACAACTATCTATTTATTTCAAAGGAGACATTTTGGAGTTTGTTGTTATTGTTGTTGTGTGTTTATTCCCTAAAAAGGTTTAATACCCAGGCCCTCAGATCTTGAAGATCAAACTCCTCCCCATGGCCAAGGTAAATAGAGCAACACCTCAAATGCTTACCATCTTTTTATTAGTCGTTTCCACATTTTACCTTGAAAATTTTCTTTCCTTCTTATAAACTTCACTGTATATTTAATCAATGTTTATTCTATTTTATGTTTATTATATTTTAGTCTATATTTTTAAGTATTTCTAGAAGAGGATTTTCATGAAACTTAATCCAAAATATGCCCAGAAACTGAAGTTCTCCAGCATTTTCTTTTCTTTTTTTTTTTTTTTGCTGTACGCGGGCCTCTCAGTGTTGTGGCCTCTCCCGTTGTGGAGCACAGGCTCCAGATGCACAGGCTCAGAGGCCATGGCTCACAGGCCCAGCCGCTCCACGGCATGTGGGATCTTCCCAGACCGGGGCACAAACCCGTGTCCCCTGCACCGGCAGGCGGACTCTCAACCACTGTGCCACCAGGGAAGCCCTCCACCATTTTCTTGATATGGTCATCTCTAAATGTCACCCAAGCAGGCTGACATATGTGTGAATTTTAACACAGAGTATTCACAATTGTAAATTAGTGAGTGACCTTCTTATAGTTAGAGGCAATGTCTGTGTCCTAGTTCAATTATGTGTTGGATAGATGCTTAATAAATACTTCCTGATGGAATTACTTAATTAAAATATTTTTAACTGATAAGCTTCTTGTCTCTTATGACTACCCCTTGTTTCTCTATGGCAGGAATGTTTTTATTATTATTTTAAAATATGTAAGTGTGTGACTCTAAAGTAATGAGGCAAATTCCACAAACCATGCATAAAAATTGATGTTAGTAATTTGTCAGTAGTCACTCGTTCTATGACAAAGACTTACAACTCGCAGAGTCATAGCTTGTTGCCGTGACAAGGAGCTATAGATATGGAGATCGTATGTTCTACTTTTAAGTTTTTAAATAATCCTTAAATATATCTGGACAATTGATTAGTTTTCAAACACCACCATAAAACCTAGCTTTAGAAATAAAGACTATTCATCTCTCTGGTAAACTGAAGACACTAAAACAAGTTTTTTATATTTGCTTTCCTATGAGCTGGAAGAAAAATAATCAATTGATAGTCCAATAAAATAAAGATTTTAAAATCTATGTTGTCTTCATGGAACATAGGCCTATAACTTAGTCACTAAGCAAGTCACTGTTTAATTATTTCCTTGATCTGCAAAGTTCTAAAAATAGACCCCATATTTCAAGCAGGTGAAATGGCTGCTGTTCCTATTTCCCAGGGTTGTGGTGACAGCCCAGCATGTAGATTGCTGCTTCCTTGCCAACAGGATGCAAAAGACCATCAATTTACCGCTAAACGTGGATGCCAGAGAAACAGGGTTACCTTGTAGGCAATGCCTTAGTCCAAGTAGGAAATTTCATTCTTTGGAAGAGTACAAAAAGGGACAAAGGAAAAAGGCCAGGGAGTAGTGAGGATATATGCAACTTTCAGTGGCTTAACTTTGAGATTAAACTTGCCCATCTACTAAGATAATTAAAAAAAAAAAAAAAAGCCCACTCATCTCAATTTCATTTATGAACTCAAAAAGCATGAAATTTAGAGATAAAGCAGCCTGGGACAAAGCCTTGTGCTAACTTACTGAGTGAACTTAGGCAAGTCTCTAATACTGGTTTCCTCAACCATAAAATGGGAATAATAAAAATACCAATCTCATAGGATTGCTATTATAGGATTAGCAAGATAATAAATATAAAACAACACAGTGTCTAGCATTAGTAAGTATTCAAATATGTGCTATAACCATTATGTCAACAAACATTTAAATACTTACTATGAGCAAAACTTTGTGCTAAATGCTTTGGTGGATACCAAGGTAAGTCAGACAGATACCCTGTCTATCAGGAGCTTAGATTCTAACAGAAGAGATGAGATAAGATGAAGTTATAAACTTCATGAGAGCAAGGACTCTATGTGTCTTATTCACCCTTATGTTCCTAGTACCCCAAAAGTTTCCAGTATAAAGTAAGTATCCAATAAATATTTGTTACATGTAAAACTAAATAACTCTCTAGGTCACAGAAAATGCTAAAAGTGAACAGGAGAAATGCAAGAGAAAATCCAGGTAAGTATCAGGACCTTGAAGACCAAAGAAACTTCCCTGGTGGTGCAGTGGTTGGGAGTCCGCCTGCCGATGCAGGGCATGCAGGTTTGTGCCCCGGTCCGGGAGGATCCCACATGCCACGGAGTGGCTGAGCCCATGATCCATGGCGGCTGAGCCTGCGCTTCCGGAGCCTGTAAGAATGTGTTTACCTGACAGCAGTAGATGGAGGAGGCAAACAAAAGGATGATGAATTAACCCAAAGAAAATGAATAGTTACAAAGAGTCCTGCAGCGCTTAGTGTGTGCTAGAGACTGTTCTAAGCCTTTCACATGGGGTAACTGATCTTCTCTTTGCAACAACGCTGTGAGATAGGTCTTATTACTGTCTTCATTTTGTGTAAAAGGAAACTGAGACACAGAGAAGTTAAATCATATGCCCAAGATCGCACAGTGAGTAAGTTACAGAAGCAGGATTTAATCTCTTGCAGGGTAGCTCCAGAGCCTGCATTATGAAGCGAAGGGTACTTTGTCTCCCAAACAGTGCAGCCAGGGGCTCAGACTGTCCTCTGTTATTTTTACTTATTAGAAAACGCTGGTCCTTTCAAAGCAAGACCCTCCAAACTCCATGCTCAGCTTCTGTCTCTTTCTAGCAACCTTCTCCAACACTTTCTACCAGAAGCTTAATTTCATTATCTGACTGCTTCCTGGGAGGAGGAAGAGGAAGAGTGAGCTATAAATATCCCTTCCTAAGGGCCCCCCAAAGTGGAAACACCTGTGGGGCCTGTGTGAGGTAGAGGGAGAAGCAGAGCCTCCGTGGTGGAGAGGGGTTTGCATCTCATCACTCAACAGAGGGTTTTTAAGACCCCTTGTGGGGCTGACTGCTCCAAAGGGGAGGAAAGTAAACAAGCCATAATGAATGGTGTCATTACAGGGTTTTATCATCTACCTGCTTAATGATGTCAGTAAGAACCCAAAGGCAAGTATTGGGCAGATAAAGCATTCTGAGAAAGCTGAGCTCTAGGTATACTGCACCCCCAAACTACACAGCACCTTCTGAGGTCCTGGGCACTCCTTCCGTATATCCTGTTTTCTTGCACCATGTCTTTCAGTATGGAATCACTCTGTAAACTGAAACAGAACAAATGCTTCTATGACCAAGTAACACAGAGAAAAGGCATCGATGGGGTCTGGCTTTCTTTTGAACTGGACGAGGAAATACATTTTCTGCAGGTGTCTGGAAGCAGCTCTTTGTACATTGCAAAAGACAACTGGTCCAAGGTCAGAGATAAGTCAGTGATTAACCTTGGTTTTCCAACTCCATCCTTATCGTTCTTTAATTCTCAGCTCTCTAAGGTGGGCACAGGGCTGAGCCAGCTAGCTCTTCTAAGGATCCGCTCACCCTGGACAGACCATTCTGGAGGGTCAACTCCAGGGCAGAATTGAATTAGCAAAAAGTTGTGCTTGCTTTTGGCCAAAGAGCAAGATTTCTCTTGAAACACCCACATACAATTGCGGGTGCACCATGCACACACACACACACAACCACAAGGAATTTTTATTTTCCCCAATCTCAATCCAGAGTCAGACACAGCTGCCAAATGAGTCCCTCTGACAGCACCTCCTACACAATGAGACACCGGAGCTGCAAACTGTGCTCCACAGGCGTTTTAATCGTGAATCCAGATGCTCTACCCCTTCGGTTCTCCGCACTGACCTTTCACTTGAAAGTCAATTTGTCAGTCTGCTCCATGTGTCTGAAGAAATCATCAAAGCCGCCCTGCGGAGGAGCTCCCCGTAGGTTCCAGTGAATGCGGCTGCAACACAGCTACACTACACTAGGGGGAAATGTGCAGGTGGGGGGCAAGAGAGCTGGCAGCCCCCCTCCGCTCAAGGCTGCTTGGGTGCGTTCTGTTTCTCAGGAAAGACTGCATCACCGAGGGGTGGACACTGAATACCTTTGGGGAGGGAAGGAAGAAACAGGCACCTTCCCCTATCACATTTCCACCATCAACTTGCCCATAGGACCCAGTGAAATGGGAGGAGAGAGATCCTCCAGAGCCTCCAAAATCCAGGCATGTCTGATTTTCAGTCTGAGTTTCAATATTCTGCCAGCAAAGCCAAAGGCTGAGTCTGGAAATAAATACTCTACTGCACAGAGGTCCAAGGAGATAGGTATCACCAAAGATACTCTAAGTGTGAAAACAGCTAAAGAGGCACCAGGAGCTGACTGAGGACAACTCTGTCACTTTAAATTATGGGACACTCATGGGTATACTCTCTAGTTGATAGGAAGAACTAGAAAGGGCCAGGCCAGTAACACCCCCTTCCATCTCCAGGTACTTAGAGTTCTCTTTCTAGCTCCCAGAGCAACCACTCACCTCTAGACCTTACTCTCCTACACCACCCACAGCTGCACTCCACCTGCCACCACACGTACATACTACACATATACACACACAAACCACCATCACCACCATGACCAAAGTATAACTCTTAACCAATCCTGTTGAGCTCTGTTGAGTGACTAGTCACTCTGAGAAGTTAACTGTTGTTAAATATGTGCACTGGAAAAGCATCTTCTGGGAGCCAAACAATCAAGATTATAGCTAGTTCTACCCCTGGCTTGTTGTGTGAGCTGGGGTATATCCTTTAACAACTTTGAGCCACTGGCTATTTGCCAAAACATCATGGAATGCACTTGTCTTGTTTTGCTTTGCTTTGCTTAAGTTAGAGAATGGTCCTTTGAGCAGCCCTCCTAGGCGTATTAATATAGAGTAAGTAATCACCCATTGCACTGGAATTAGGATTTGATTGAACTTTTTGTTGTTTCTGTATTGCTTGTTTGCTACATAGGGTAGTGGAGACAGGAGAAGTAGAGAAGGTGGGCCAGTTTGCATTAGAAGCCAGAACATTTTGGAAGGAAAGAGACAAAAAACCTATAGTTGGAACACCATGATTGCATCTTGGGAGATGATTTGGAGAAGGTGAAGATAATCCCAGGGAAGGTCCAGTAACAGAGAAGAACTGTAAGACTTAGAAAATAAAATTTCCTATAGGAAAAAAAGGCTAATTTGTCCAGGCATACAGCTAGTACATAAGGTAATGTGGCCCACAGATGGCCAGTGTTAAAACCATTGAGGAGGAGGGAGATCTGCTTAAAGGGGGATTTCTTTGCTTCTGGCCATGACAGAGTAACTGGTCCCAGACTAACCCACACACCATAAAAAACTATAAAACTAGAAAAATATATAAGCAACTGTAATTAGGCTTTGGACAGAAAGCAGTGAAACACAATGGTCCCTGAGATAAAAAGAAGATCACACGGTAAGCTGCACAATTGTGCTAGGGATATGTTCATCATCATAGTGCATTGAGCTGAAATCCATGCAGAGCATGGCAGTCCCACTGAATTGCCTAAGCATATATCTGAGTTTAGAATAATTAAGCCACTAGAAGAGGCTAGGTAATCAGAGAGGAAGGAACTATTCAAAACCCCAAGTGAGAGAATATGTGAGTCCTTGGTTGAAGGTTGCTGGGCTAAACATGCACAGGGCAAGACTACATGAGGCTATCAAGAGACTGGCTACTGTGTATTTGAAAGTAAAACAGAGGTATGAGAGGAATAAGAAGTACTTGGGGATGTTGGAGTTCTGCTACAGGCAGAGTGAGAAACTTTGTTAATACCTTGTTAACATCCCAGGCAACTAGCTGAGAGGTCAGAAAGGCCAAGCCTGAGGAGTAAGGAGCATACGTTAGAGTAATTCCTACTCTGTTTCTGCCCTAAAAATGCTGCAAACTAAGCCCTGACAAAAGCCTCAAAGGAGGCAGAGTTTGGAGATTCTTCCACCGGGCCCCAAGATGGAGGGGGTTGGGAAACACTTTGGGCTTTCCATAGATCTGCCATAATAAAGCAGAAAACTAAGACTTTACAAGTTCAGTGTAAACAGCTAGTCATTGAACTGCCTACTGAAACAAAACTCAACACCCTTCAGAGATTCTACAATGTAGCATTCACTAAGTTGAGCACACAATCAGGAATATCAAGATATGCCAAGAACAAGGAAATTGTGACAGTCAAGAAAAAAAGTAAGCAATAGATATCTATCCTGTGATGGCCCAAATATTAGATATAGCAGACGAAGACATTAAAATGGTTACTATAAATATCGTAAAAGAAATAAAGGAAAATTGGGGACTTCCCTAATGATCTAGCGGTTAGGATTCAGTGCTTTCATTGCTGTGGCCTGGGTTCAATCCCTGGTTGGGAAACTGAGATCCTGCAAGCTGTGTGGCACAGACAAGATAAAAAATAAAAATAAAAAATACATTTAAAAAAAGGAAAATATGTTTAAAGTGTTAAAGGAAAATATGACCTTAATGAGTGAAGATACAGGGAATAAAAACAAATGTAATTATAAAATAAAGAATCAAATAAAAGTTATTAAATAGAATAATAATTAAATTAAAAATTCAATGGATAATCGAGATGGCAGAAGAATAACAGACTAGAAATGGCAGAAGAACAGAAAAGTAACCACTGAAGAAAAATAAACAGATGCTCAAGTACTTATGTACAATTAAAACTAATACACATGTATTTGGAGTCCCAGAAAAAGAATAAGTAATAAATGATAATTTCCCATATTTGTTCAAAAATATCGGTTTACAGACCAAGAAGTTCAACGAACCCCAAGCAGACTAAATACAAACAAAAGAAAAAAAAGAAAAGAAAAAGAATTCACATCTAGCCACATCACAAACTGTTGAAAATTAAAGATAGAGAGAAAAGCGCTGAAAGCAGCCAGAGGAAAAACATAGGTTATATAAAGAAGAACAACGATGCAAATGACAGCTAACTTCTCATCAGAAGCAATAGCAGCCAGAAGATCATGGAATGTCATCTTTAATATAACAAAGGGGAAAAACCCCACTATCAACATGGAATCATATAAACAATTAATATTCTTCAAAAAGGAGGGTAAAATAACGGCATCTTCAAATGAGCAAAAGTTGATAGAATTTATTACAAGAAAATCCAAAAGATTTTCTTCAGGTTGAAGATAAATCATACCAGATAGAAACTAGAATTCACAGGAAGAAATAAAGAACACCAGAAATAATAAACAAGTGGTTTACCGTAAAATATCATGTGTCTTCCTCTTATAAATTCCTTAAAAGAAATTGACAATTTAAAGCAGAACTAATAACATTGTAAGGTGAGGATTATAATGTGTATAGAAGTAAAAGATATAGCTAAAATTTAAAAAGCTGACAACACCAAATTTTCCGGAGCACATAGAGCAAACGAGACCCTTTTACATTGCTGAGAGGAGTATAGCATGGTACAACCTCTTAAAAACTGTTAGGCATTTTCATATAATTTTAAAGATACATTTACTCTATAACACAGGAATTGCACTTCTAGGTAATATTTACTAAGAGAAATGAAAACATACATCCAAACACATACATGGCAGGAATGTCCATGGCAGCTTTATTAATAATGGCAAAAATAAACAAGGAAACAAAACAAACAAAAATAATCCAAAGAACTATCAATAGTACAATGGTTAAATAACTTGTGGCATCATTATACAGCAATTAAAAAGAATGAACTACTGATTTGTACAACAACATGGATGACTCTCAAAAACAACATGATGTTCAGTGGAAGAAGCCAGCCACAAAAGAGTAGATACCATGTGATTCTATTTAAATAAAATTCTAGGACAAATATAACTTATTTTTTGTGATTTAAAAAATTGAAATAGTGGTTGCCTAGAGCCAGAAATTGTCTGAGAGGAGAAATTATAAGAAACTCTGGGGTAATAAAAATGTATTTTATTCAGAGGTGTTGGTTCTATGAAATGTATACATTTGGCAGAATCACATGAGAATACACTTAAAATTTGTGATTTCACTGTATGTAAATTTTACCTCAATTTTTAGAAAATGTACTCATCCTTGTGGAAAAAGCTAAGTCAGGTAATGTCATTCCTTGATTCAAACCCTCAAACATCTTTCCATCTCAAAGCCAAAGTGTGAATCCTTACAATGGTCTTAAGGTCCTATAAGTTCTGGTTCCCCACTAAATCTAATAATCTCCCTATTGCTCACTCTGTAGGTACATTGCCCTTTTCACACTTTTTTGAACATGTAAGCCTGCTCTTGTCACACCCCAGGGCTTTTACCCTGATCTATTTCTCTCAGTAGTACTTAGCACCATTGAAAATAGTTCTTTTAAATCTGTTTACCCCCTGTCTCCCCCAAGTAACTGTAAGACACTTTATTTTGTTCATGTATAAATCTCCAATGACTAGGGTAATGCCTGGTGCATAATAACTGCTCAACAAATACTTCTGAAAAAAAATTTTTAATGAATAAATTATTATTTTTTCCATTAAAAACATTTTGTGCTTCCATTATTCTCAATGGGTATAAGCTAAATTGTATCACTGAATGGAGCTCTGTCTAGCCAAAACTATGGATCTTTGGTTAAGGCTCCCAAATTCCCTGTGTTTCTGTTGGGACTGGGGGTAGTTGACAATGTATTAGAGTAAGGAACACTAAGGAGATAAAATGCTTAATGTCCTAAGAGGTGGTCTGGAAAGAAGGTTGGAGCATATTGGAGTTAATTGCTAGATCCACAAAGTGACTTTACATTACAAAAAAGGAAGGTAAATTAGCATACCTTTAACTTCATGGGAAAGGAACTCACCTTGAACTAAAGTAGTCAGAGTTCATCTAATCAATTGTCACAAAAGAACTGGGATTAACTTCAAGAACAATTTTACTTGGTTCATAGTGATAATCTCCTTACATTGTCTCCTAATCCAGTCCTAAGAAAAAACATGCCCGTACTCTAAAAGGGAAGGAGTTTTTATACTAAAAAAATGAAGTATGGACAGCCACTACATGGAAAGCCAGAGCAGGAACAAGTCTTTGGTGAAAAGAAGAGTCTTGTACCAAGACAGTGACCAATCCCAACATGACCACAGTGTCTGCCAATTTCATGAGAAAAGATTGCAGTGAGTTTATTCAGGTGGAATGAATGGCACCTTGAGCCATTATACCACTGTACAAATAACAAGATTTGACTCTAGCCATCTCAAGCAGGAAAATAATTTATTGGAAGGATATTGGATAGCTTCCAAATCAACATGAAGCCTGGAGAACCTGACTCAGAAAATGGATGGCAATCAAGGAAAGTTGGACAGCTAAAAACATAGCTGAGTTCACTGCACTGAAACAATCTGGTTAAAATATCTCCAGCTCTCAACATGTGATGTTGCTTTCATTGTCACCACATCCACCTTGGACACTAGCTGACCCCACCTCAAGTCTCTCACCTCTGCTGTCCCTGTCATCATAAAAAGCTTCTTACCTGATCCTTGGTCTGTACATCACTCCTTCAGGTCTCAAAGTCCTGGGTGGGAACCTAAATGTGATGGACCAAGTCTAGGCCACATGGCCATACTGACATCAGGAAGCAGAGAGAGGAAATAGCTACCTCCTTTGTTTCCCTAGTGTAAAGTAGGGTCCTGCTTTCACACCTATTTGGGGATTCTGCCAAAATAAAAAGAATGTTGAGATAGTCAAGTCTATTACAATTTATTCCTTTGTCTGCCTTACATCCTGACAAACACTTCCTCCCAAACTTACACTTCCAAAAATATTTTTACACAATATTGGTAGCCCATCTCATGCAGCCAAAAATATACTCACTTTTTCCCCAAACAGAGAAAAATAGTAAGATTTTTTATCTATTCCCTCCAGTTTCAGTCCAAGTTCTCTGGCCATTGACCATTCTTCCTGTTACGATCCCATCTTGAATTTCTAAACTTGAAGATTAAATAGTAATTATAACCACCACCACCCACATGTTCTATACACAACAGGCATCTCTACGTGTAGACCATAGCTAGTATACACAGCTTTTCCCTCACTGCCATTCCATGTTCTCTGCTTCAGCTCTCACAGAGTAGGACAACTTAAACCAGAAACTTCATGCTTTAGAAATCTGAGCCCTTATTGTTCCTGCCTGAATAAACTTCCAATAGTCTTCTATTCATCTTTCCCACCCAAAATAATAGTACAAAATGTGCCCTTAGGTTGCGTCCATGGTCCTTCCTTTCCTTCTTTTTAGCTGTCAGGATCAATCAACCCATCAAAAATTCAACTTCCTCTTTTCACATTTGGTCAATGGCATGAGAATCCCTGAATGTCCAAGAGAATGTTTCAGCTCTAAGTTTTAGAGAATTATTGTAATATCTCTTAGTTGAATCAAATATCCACTGGGGACTAAAGTTATTAAACCATCAGGGCCCGGGGACAGAATGCAAAAGTTTGGTAGTGGGTTATTAGATGTGATTGTGAGTGTTTACCCATATTTCTTCCCCAAGGTTCCTGAATCTGTGTGTTCTAGAACAGGGAGAAAGAGGGCCATTTATTCACCATTAACTCAAAGTAAATGTTTCATCCTAGGGATAGCACCCCAAATATGCAAGAAGTTGTCTACCGGTTGGTAGCCAGTTGGTATGATATCTGAGTCTTCAATAGATCATTCCACCTTTCTATAAGGTCAGTTGCTTCTGAATAGTGGGACAGATGGTTAGAACAGTGAATTCTATGGCCACTAGCCCACTGCCTTATTTCTTTCCCTGTAAAGTGAGTTCCTTACAGCAATCTACTTACAATTTTAATTTTTATCATAGGTCGGTTATAGAGAGTCATCTTAAATGTTACTTCAACAGATTTAGAAAATAAATGTCAAGAAAATCACAATGATTTTATAAAACAAAAGTATGTAGAGTAAGGATTTCATTATGATGTTTAAGAGTTTAAATAATTTACATGATGAAAGTGTTAGCAGAAGCACAGTGGGGCAGTAAAAACAAACCTACATGTAGAATAGGTGTCTATTTCAGCGAGCGCCATTTCTGCCCCTTCCATGATGGAAGTGTCCAATGTAGTCAGTTACTACTGCGTAGTTGACTGGCCTTGCAGATATAGTGCCATCCTGGTGTTCAGGCCTCGTTGCTAGTCCTGGCCAGTGGGGGACTCAGCTGAGGTACTAGCCATAAGTCACCATAATGGGAGCATGTCCTTGTCATTAGTTCGTGTCATTAGACCCACTTCTGCCAACATAGCTGTTTTATTTATGAGTCCATTGATCAAACACCAGGAAACTACCCTGATGGATAATTTCAGTGAGAGTCATTCTGTCCTCCTGATTATTTAAAAATCTTTCCATAGAGGACTTTTGATGAGCATGCAGATTTGGTACAAATATTCTCATATTCTGGGTTCATTCTAAGAAGTGTATCCAGCTTTTTCCCTAAACTTCTGTATCACCAGTTCTCCAATATTTTTCCTTCTGAGCCTCAGGTTGTCTGGCCAAACCATTAGCCACTGTCTAGGAATTGGATCTAGATCATTGCCTTAGGCAATTTCTCCTGGACAGACCACTGAACATCTGCTCCCAGGGGAATTTTTATTCTCCACTGTGCTTTGGGACCACCCTTGAGGGGAATGCCCTGCAGCAATTTACAACCAAGAAAATTGGCTGGCCCTTTGCCATATGCTAGAGAGAATCTGACTTGCCACAGGCAGGACACAATCTCTGCAAGAACCTGCAGTGAGTGGGACCGGTATCCTTACAATTGCATCTGAGGGAACCCTGGAGCAGGGCTACTGATGTGGTAGCTCATATTCCCTTTGGTTCTGCCCTAAATTCTGGTATCACTGGAAAATCCCACCAAACCACTCAACCCACTTGGGAGGTGTACCCACCAGTCTTCACCCCAGGTCTATATTCCAACACAAACAGAGGCTGTCAAAATACATCCTGCCTCTGTGGTGGGCAGAAATCTGGAGAAATTCAGGGGGAAAAAATGCTTTAGAAATGGTTTTATTTCTGAGAACTTCTTGAATTTCCAATCTTCCCCCCATAACCACATTTTCTTAGAGGTCGAGATCAGAGGTTGACTACCCTGGTGGCCTTTGAACCCTAATTAACCGAGGAGCCCATTTGGAGCCCCTGCCTCACTGAACTGCGTGATGCAGCTTATAAAAAGATGTGGCCTCTAGTCTGTCAAATACTGCACATTCCACTGTCCTCGCTCAGGCCACTTCCTTCCCTATGGAGCCGCTGCCTGACTTTTCCAAAGCTGATATTAATATCACAGACCATTATAATAGAGTTATTTTCATGGAAGGCAGGGAGGAAGTCACGTGGCATTAATTGGTCCCACGGGGTCCTGAAAGTCTCCGTTTAGCATGTTGTTTTTACTCACATAAGCAGCAATGAAGTGGAAACAGTGAGGAAGTCGCTGTGATTGTATTAAATGAGTATTTTCTTTTTCTAGGACTTGTTTGGTTAATGAGTCATTATTCCTTTTTTAATTGTATGAACATATGTAGTAGCTAGGCCAAAGGTACACGTGCATTTTCTTAAATGCACACACACGCACACACTCACACACACATAAACACACATATCTTGGCCACTGTCTGTTTGCCTTATTTTAACCTCTGCTGTGATGTCAGCTTATTGAAAGGTTGGGACACATAGAATCTAATCAAAGTGTATGAGTTTTGGTAATTTGGGGGAAAGGAATTCAAAAGCTCCTGAGCATATTAAGATATATTTCATCCTCTTTAATTAAGTTACTGAACCAGGTGGGTTTCATATCGGAATGCTAACATCACCAGAATCCATTACTTTGTGTTGGTATCACAAATTTTACCTTTCAAAATCCCATCATGGGGTTTTCCTGGTGGCGCAGTGGTTGAGAATCTGTCTGCTAATGCAGGGGACACGGGTTCGAGCCCTGATCTGGGAGGATCCCACATGCCGCAGAGCAACTAGGCCCGTGAGCCACAACTACTGAGTCTGCGCGTCTGGAGCCTGTGTTCCGCAACAAGAGAGGCCGCGACAGTGAGAGGCCCGCGCACCACGATGAAGAGTGGCCCCCGCTTGCCACAACTAGAGAAAGCCCTCGCACAGAAATGAAGACCCAACACAGCAAAAATAAATTAATTAATTAATAAACTCCTACCCCCAACACCTAAAAAAAAAAAAAAAATCCCATCATGTACATCATCCCTTTTGACCTTTATAGTGAGACTGTGAGGTAGGTAGGGCCAGAATTATTATCTCTGTTTCTAAACCGGGAACTGATCTCCTAGAGGCACAGTGGCCGTTTAAAGATCCCGTAGCTAATAAGTGATGGCCTGAAAATTAAGGAAACCCAAGAAAGAAGTTGGGGCTCTAAGGAGACTTCACCATGGCTTAGAGGCCTTCATGAGCTGTACAGAGGACATGGCAGATTTTGAAGAGTGAGCCTGAGCTGTCACCAAGTTCTGCAAGTCTTCCTCTCCTCCCCAGGCAACCGCACATGGCCCGTTGACTCTGTGTTCTCAGGACTGTCTGCACTAACCGCAGTGACGAAATTCTATTTTGTAGTCAATAAGTCACAAGTAAATGATGAAAAACCCTCTGAAACATTTTCTTTTGGAAGGTGTTGATATTAGCGTAATTTGTGGATTCCTTGGACATGAGAAAGATTCTTTTGACAAAGATGCACCAGAAAGACATCTATCATGTATCCCTCAACATGGCAGAGGTCATGGATCATGAACTCTACTTCTCTTGAAGATTCTGAAATAAGAAAAATAAGATTCTAATAAGAAAATTATTAATTTTTCTCAGTCAAGGAGAGCTTTAGTGTGGTTCACCCTGACGGCTGAGTATTAATATGGATAAAGTTTCATAATTCTTTATATCATACTAATAAAATTTCATTCTCATGGCCAATAGGTCCTTCAGTCAGGTAGGAAATAAGTGCACGTTTACTTAATTTAGTTGGGTCAAGGTACTAAAAAGCTGTTCAGTTACAAGAGCCAGTTTACTTCACATAAGAACAACCCAAAAATAGGGCTTCCCTGGTGGCACAGTGGTTGAGAGTCCGCCTGCCGATGCAGGGGACACGGGTTCATGCCCCGGTCCGGGAAGATCCCACATACTGCGGAGCGGCTGGGCCCGTGAGCCATGGCCACTGAGCCTGCGCGTCCAGAGCCTGTGCTCCGCAACAGGAGAGGCCACAACAGTGAGAGGCCCGCGTACAGAAAAAAAAAAAAAAAGAACAACCCACAAATAGATGAAAACTGCTCCTTGACCCCAGATGTGACACCCTCTGGGACTCTGTCACCAGATCTTTACACAAATGCTCATAAGCATTCCCACCAGAAGACGGGGCAGAGAAAGCATGGCTCCACTTATGTCATCACTATGACCAGAAGCATGACTGAAAGGGCTGCTCCTACAGATGGTTTTTAACTGTCTCACCTTTGCAGAGGAGAGCATATCACCACATTGAGCTTTCAGAACCCACAGAAGTTCTGCCCCTCTTGAGAGGAAATCCAGAATGTCCAGTGGGACTGCTTGAGATGAAGCTGTACACAGGCAATGGGAAATGAAGGACAGCTTACTAACCAGCGTGTGAATGGACTAAGGTCACTGATTCTCCCCTCTTGTCCTCCCTCCTTGTCATCTAATTGTTCACAAAAGCTCTATGAGGTCAGTTGAAGCAGTAGGTGAAAAATAAACTCATATAGTCTATATTGTTTCTTCTGGGTCATTCTAGCTGAAGTGTGTTAAGAGGAGAATGTTGAATGTACTGGCTGGCTTGAGGACAGGAGGTCATGGGTGGGTTTTGATTGCCCATAGCATCCACGTCCAAACCCAAAGGAGAGTCACAGGGGCAGAGAATGAGGAGTTATGGAGACAGAGCAGAATTATTTTTCAGTCCCTCACACTTTACAGATGCTCAGAGAGCATAAGGGATGTGGCAATGTCACAGAACTCACTATAAGTGCTAGAATAAAGCAAAAAAGTCATTTCATATTTGATAGCTAGCATTGACTAAATTGAATGTATATGTTTATTGAATATATATGTTCGATATATTTTATTTATGGAACATATATATTCAATAAAAATTTCATCTTTGGCTTAGCTTTTGCATAACAGTTGTTTTCCATCACAGAACTGCAAGGACGATTTTCATAAGTCATCTGTTAATAATATTTTGTTTCAGGAGCACACTATTCATAAGGCAATCCTAACGTGTGCTCTGAGGTGACACGCCTTTTGTTTTACAGAAGGGAACAGAATGAGATACACCTGATGACTAAAGCATGAAAATGCCTTTGAACCATTAGCCGACCTGCTCCTGTTTCTGCAGAGAGATCTTAAAGGCCTATACAAAGTGAAGGCCAGTGCTCCTCTTGGGAGATAAGAAAAGAGAGGGAGGGGGAAGGGGAGAAAGAACAATGAATCTCTCCATCCACCCATTTTCTTGTCACTGTGCAAACTCCCCTTATATCTGGAAGGTATGATTTTAAATTTTGCAAAATCTTGAAAAAGGAAACTTCTCTGTTGACACTGGAGAGACATAGGGCTTGGCATTGGGAGAGATGAAATTCTAGTTACACTTGGGACAGCTTTAATTGCAATTTATAATAAAACTCTAATTCAAGGCTCTACTACAGTCAGTAGAAAACTCGATTCAAGAACAGAAAAGCTTCTGGGGAACACAGTAGGCACAGGAAGTAACTGTTGGATGGAAAAAGGCAGGAAGAATACAAGAAGAGGAAAAAATAACCTCCAGCGAATAAACGAGGTTCTCCCCAACCCGTGGAAAAATCAAGAAATGCATATTAACTGTACTGTGGATTAAAGAAAAGCCACATTAACAATAGATAATGATAGATTCACCAAAAGTAACTACGGGAGAAAATGACAGGACCAGCCTAATTCCAGAGGAAACTGCAGGAAGAAACATATCTTTTATTTTCCCTTAAGGAAACAGAAAAATAGGTTCTGGCAACACTGAGTTTCTCAGAAACCTTACTGGCCAGGTTCACTCCTCTCATTGAAATTTTGATATGGGTGACACTCATTATTTTCTGGTAATTAAACCTCTTAACATAACTTTGTGGGAAGAGCGCTTGTCTGGTATTTCAGACATTCCTAAGATTCAAGGGTAGAAGATTCTACAACCCTGCAAATTTCCAAGAAACTTATTACCTGGGAGAATTCACCAACTGCTTGCGTGAGGAAGCTGCCTCTCGCTTTCAGAGCAGGTGAGAAACTTCGCAATGGTCTTCTGTTGTTTGTGGTGTTCCCTTCTCCTTAGCCCAGTCAGCTCTTTGGCAAATTGTGGAAGGTGGCGGGGGGGAGGGGCATTCAGGGATGTCAAAGAGAGTGTGAAGATGGGGGGCAGAGGACAGAAGAGGGAAGAAGACAGTTTGCTCAGGGCCAGAGAGAGGGGTCAGGGAGAGGCAAGCTCAGAGCCTCATGAGAAGCTCCTCTCCCACATTCACCCAGTTTATCCCATCCAGGAAAAATGTCCAGAAGAAAGAACAAATAATGGTTCCAGTTTCCTTCAGTCTTAATATAGAAAGCCCCCAAAGGTCCAAAACAATTTTAGAAAAAGAGCTGCAGGGCGGGGAGGAAAGAGTATTGTGCACCTCTGAGGAAATGAAGGGGAGGACAAACAATATTGTTTTAATGTGACTGCTACAATCTTTGTGGGCTCTCAGCGCTGATCAACTGCAGCCTTCTGACCCCGAGACATGTATTGTTAAATTTTCTAAAGAAGAAAAAAATTCTGCTTTGGACACAACACCCTGAGTTATTCTATTTCACAACAAACTATTTAAGGAGGCTAAGCTATTAGTACTTGGACGCATTTGTCTCGTGGAGGAATGAATAGACAAAACCAAAAGCCTCATTTCCCTTCTCACTGAGTCTGTATATAGTTAAAGGGATCGAAGAAAGACAATCTGACTTGACTTTATAGAAAAGGAATTTTGTAAATGCTCAAAAAAATATCATTCTGGAAAAGTCATCAGAAATCAATAAAAAAAACCTTCAAAAATAGTTTTCCTTCCATTTATTGTTCAGTCATCTTCCCCTTCTTTATATGGCGTCGGGGATGACCTAAATCTCATGTAAAATGAGTCTATATCACTACACGTGCACAATATGCTCATTGACTCTAGAACCAAAAAGCTCTAGCCTTTCTTCTGTTGGGTAGAGTCTTGGCTTACATGCCCGCCGAAGAGTATGGATCACCCTAGTCAGTATCTGAACACTGACCACGCCTAGGAATAGTATACTCTGTGATATTTAACCACCAATAGAGGTAGGACTATGTATGAGTTATCAATTGCTGTGTAAAAAATTACCTCAACAGTTAGCAGTTTGGATAATATCTCATAATTTCTGTGGGTCAGGAATATGAGCATGGCTTAGCTGGGTGTATTCTGGTGCAGGGTCTCCCACAAAGCTGCAATGCAGGTGTCAGCGTGGGCTTCAGTCATCTCAAAGTTTGACTGCGGGCGGATCCACTTCTAATCTCACTCGCGGGGCTGTTGGCAAGCTTCCTCTGTTCTTCGCCATGTGGGTCTCTCCATGGGGCTGTACAAAATATAGCAGCATACTTTCCCCAGCATGAGGCTTACAAGAAAGAGAGCTCAAGAGGATACCCAAGATGGAAGCCTGTCCTTCTGTAACCTAATCTCGGTAGGGTCATCCCATCACTTCTGCCATATTCTATTCATTAGAAGTGAGTCAGTAAGTTCGACCCACACTGAAAGGGAGAGAATTACACGAAAGCCTCAATAGTAGGAGGAAGGGATCATCAAGGGTCATCCTAGAGGCTGCCTACCCCACAGTCCCTGACGCACAACAGCAGCTTGAAACATTAAAGCTTCCTAGAATTAATATATCAATGGGGCAACTTCTATCAACAGAAAAAATAGCAGCTGAACTGAACTTAGTGTGATTTATAGATAGGTAACTTGTAAAGGCCATAATCTGAATGATCTGCCAACTATTGGAAACAAAGTATGACAAATTCCCTGTTATCACTATCAAATTAAGAGACTAAAGAGAAATAGTGCATTCACTCTGATGTGTTGGTCATGCTACATTGGTTATGGTTACACTTCAGTCATTCGGTGAATGTAGCAACTTGACATATGAACTGCCTTTGAGAGAAATTTGGTTTAGAAGCCTCAAGACTTCATCTCAGAACAATTTATCACTGAACCTACACAGTATAAATGTAACCAATCCTACCTCGAGTTGCCTGTGTGTGTGTGTGTGTGTGTGTGTGTGTGTGTAAAAGGCAAAAAGGTTAACCGTGTTCTGTATATGAAGCTGAAGATCTTTTCAACCTATTGCAGCCAACAGCTCTATATTATGATAAAAGCTTGTCAACCACAATTCAGAGATTGAGGATCTTGGCCATGTCTTCCTAGATTAGTGGGGATTATAAAAACCAAATGGAATTTAGAAGTAGCTAAAATAGTAGTTTTAAAAAAGAAAGAAAAATAAACAACTATGGAGAACTTACTAGCCTACCGGAATTTGATTTCCTAATCTATTAAGTAAATTTACTCTCTCTGATTTGATTTTCTACTCAGAGCTTGTCACTTAGAATTCATCTTCTGATTCTCTAGAATGTTTTAGGACAAGGGTAACATAAGCATAATATGTTTTCATATGGCTACAAAGATATCACATATCCATAAAGTGAAGTGTAACATGTTTGGGGCTCATTGTGTTATCTTTGAGAAACCCAAGTGCACATGATCATCCAGCCTTTAAGTGACAATCTGGTTACCTATTCTACTTACCAACCATCCCTCTAACCCACACACTTACATTTTCCTTAACCAGGAGGCTCGCTGCCTCTACTTCTATAAGTGCAGCATGATTACAACCCTGAGAAGGCTTTTGTTCTCTAGTATTTGGAATCCTTAAAATTGTGTGAAATTGCACAGTTATGAAAATTGTTGGGAATATGAAAGTGTTTGGCTCCTTTCCCCTGATCCAGAAGGTACTGTGTGTTCTTTGGATCCCAGACAACTTTCTGGGCAGTTCCAGATAAGGTATCCAATAACTTCACTCCATGTCCCCGTTTTTCTTGCCCTCATTCCAGAAAAAGTTGGAGAGCTGCCTCCCAAATGATTTTATTGTGAGGAAAGTTATTATGAAAATGTACTCCACTGATTTTCACTGACCTCCAAAACACACTCCCTAATTAAGTGCAAATGGGAAACTGACTTGGAGCAGGTTGTCTCTGATTTTGGACTTGGGAGAAGTATTAAAGTTTATGAACTCGATATGCAAGCTCCATCTGCCAAATGAGGAATTTCTTATTTCATTTGGTAACTGCACTGAGATTATATAATGCTCCTCGGAAAGCTCTAAATGCTGAAGATGTGTAAACCATCTGTCTGTGTTGAAAAGTCAAAAAATACACTACCCGCACAATGTGTCTCCGGGCATAACTAATTATGTATCCAGAGAAATTTCATCAGAGAGTTTAGATAGGGGGGTTTAACATTGAATTTCTACATAACCATAAATTTTTACAGCACTAAAGAGGCAATGATTATATCCATGCTCTCACATCCTTTTATAGGAAGCTAGGGTTATTCAGATTTAATATTTAAAGAAATCTGAAGACCTGGCAGAGAGAAGTGGAAGGGAGTAGGCAGGAAGGCAAATTGGCTTTTAGCTCTTCCATAGCCTCTTTCCCTCCCCTGCCAGCAGGGGGCAGAAGTAGCAGAGGAAGTGAAGCTTGCTTTCTCTGAACGTGAAGATATATAAACAAGGAGAGAGGGTGAAAGTTGCCTGAGGTTTCCCTATTCTCCAGTGGCTTCTTACTGGCAGGGCTAGGCGTCAGGTGTAGTTCTAAATTCCAGTTCCGTCACGTACTGGCTTAGTTTATAACAAATATTTATGATAATAATAGTAACTAATATTTTGAGACCATATTCAGAGCCAGGCACTGCATTAAGCGCTTTATGTGCATTATTTTATCCCATCCTTCAGCAAAGTAGGATGAGTAGGTACTGTTATTTATTTGTCTCTGAAAAATGAGAAAACCGAGGCTTAAGATATTAAATAACTTGCTCACAGTTACATAGTTCAAATTATAACGATTATGAACAAGAACTGGAATATTCGTCTTTAACCCAGGCATCAATTCTCAACTTGAATCAATTTGTTTGTATGCACTTTTTTCATTCAATTCTTTAACCTGACAAAGTAGATGCAACTATTTTTAGTTATTTTGTTATTATCCAAAGTGTAATACATGGAATACACAATTATTGGGTGAATTTGAATGTGTCTGTGTTGCCAATCAGAGTAATTCAAGAAAATTCGATTTTCCCCCAAATTACCAAATTGGCTAAGAACAGTGATGTTTTTGAGTAGTATTTTTCACTTAGATATTATGTAGTCTCCCTTTCTTTGAATAGTATAGCCACAAGTTGGATATGTACCATTTGTTGCTATAATCCTCTGTAGTTGTTTTGACAACAATGTGGGACATAGTTAACAGCACAGGGTTTACAATCAGACCAAAGCTCTGCTCTTCCCTCTCTGAGCCTCAGAACCCTCATCTGTAAAATGAATATATTCATCATTCGGGACTCATTCACCTGTTGAGGGTTAAACAAGTGAATGCAGGTAAATTATTTAGCCTGGCTCTGGCACATGGGAAGTACTCAGTGGCTGTTATTATTCTGACACAAAGTCAAACTTGGAAAACAAGTGTCGAATTCCAACAAACGTACAGATGTTTTGGTTCTGGGTGCCAAAAGTCCAGATGTTTGAGAAACCTCAGATGTTAATTGTCGTTAGTGTTCACGGGTATAGTTGGCACAATATGACCACAGATTACGTTCAAGGGCAAATGGGGGTTAATGTTCTTCCCATTCATGCACAGTCGCCCTTTGTTAGGAACTAAAAATACAAAGATATAAAGGCTTCCCCTTTCCATGCCTGTCGAAGAGATTACGGACAGTCAAAAGGCAACTTTTTTTTTTTTAAGGTACTTGAATTCCTTTTAAAATATTAAATGGGGGTAGAGAAAGCATTTCTTAATTTCCTATACTTTTCAGCTTTCAAACATATCACAAAAATCTAAATATAATCCAATATTATTTTCTTCACTCTCATCTTGAACAGCCCCAGGTTGAAAATAAAGATCCATGATTGATCATCTCCTTTTTTGTTGTTTGTATGTGTACATACTATTTTAAATAGCTGACTCCTCAAAAATAAATAACTTTTATGAGCCATAAATTCCTTTCAGTAGAAAGTTCCTTCTTAAAACTCTGCCCACGTAATAAAATCTGACATATAAAATCAGAATTAACACATTAAATACATTAGAAGATAATTGTTTGTATGATAGAAGAACTGGCCAAAGGGCATAATTCCTAATAATTGTAAAAATATGACATTACTTCACACACTTAAATTTCCTCAAACATTTCTATTTTATTGACCCTATTTTAATTTTTCTCACTCTTCTCCTTATGTATTCTACATAGTTTAATAGTTTTCAAAACACACATAACCTCACAAATTTTTTTTCATGCTCAAATGAGACAAAGTTATTCCTTGTTTATGATGTCTTGGAGTATGAGAAAAAAAAATGTAGAATTTTCCTAAAATTTATCTCAAACCCTAGATGCTATAGCTAATCAAAGGGAAGTGGGTGGATAGCTTTGAAAGTAAGATTTTAAAATAGTTTTCTATAAAAATTATAGATTACCCAGTTCCTATGAAGTCGGTCCTTCTAAAGTTAGAATCTACTCTTGTTTCTGCTTTTAAACCTCTACGAAGGACTATTCTAGACAAATCAGCAGACAAACCACTGCACTGGCTCCAGAGCCAAGCGCTGAGCTGGACACCATTCTAGAATGAAAAGGGCAGCACTGTAGATCCCAGATAATCAGTCCTTCATAGGTTAGCATAACCTGGGAACCAAAGTGGTCACCTCAGATATCTTTCAAAATCATTTTATTATTGATCTGTTTGATCAAGACTGGAGAAGAAGACCCAATTTATCTCCTATGGTTGTAGGTCAATCTGGAGGAAGAACCAACAGGGCAAGGTGGTAAATTAGTGCAGTCTTAATCATAGAGGATGAGTATGAGAGAATGCCTTTAACTCGCTTATATCGTTAGCTTAGAATACTCTGTGGGACTATTTGTGAACTTGATGAACCAATTAGTCAACTCTATGGCTAGCACCTAGCACATAATAGGTGTTCAATAAAAAGTCTGATAAATTAACAAATTCAGTCCAATCCTGTCAGTTTTTTCTCTTGATGGCCAATCATCTACTGAGTCATATAGCTGCCTCCAGGCTTTTGTTCGAAGACTTGCAAATTCTCTCCCATGTCTCCTTGTTTCTCTCCTGTTGAGGAGCCTGACAAAGAGGGCAGTGGGGGTGGAGAGCGAGCCTAGACCAAATGGAAGGCTCGCCAGCTCGCTAGGGAGGTGAGAGACCCGTCACCCCCTCTCTGGATCTTCTCTGGTGACTTCAACCCATGATGATGCAACTTCATGCTCTCAAAGGATCCTACAAACATCAGTGTCATTTCTGAAATGCTGGAATCCAAATCATCTAAAATGACTTACAAAGAGTTATGACAAAAATAATGATGTATTTAATGATAATTTATCAAAGTCTGAGTAATTCTATTATATAAGCCAGAATAACAACAACCCTCAGTGCAATTTAATATAAAGAGAAAGGCAATACATTTTCTAAAAGACTAATAATTATAATTATTTCATTGACATCAGACTACCTGTCTCAGTAGGAAGTGACAGTGTAAGAAACTTCCCCGTTTTCCCAATTTTCCAGATATTCTATCTAGGAAAATCTTTTAAAGGCACACACGCACACACGCACACACACACACAAGCAACCAATCAAACAGCAAAACAATTAACTGGTCCTATTTTTAATATAATCATTTCCACCACTTCTTGACTAGCAGATACATGCCAGAGGCTTTCTAAGCCTTCTCTCTAATCTCTGCATAAGCCCTGTACCAGGGTCTTGAATTATTGTTGAATCATTATTCAAATTTTTAAAAGTCAGGAAGAGACACTTGCCCTTTGCAAAAGATTAAACACAGCAAATGTATCTCCAATTCCTTTAAACTGTCCAGGCCACATGAAGAGGGAAGAGAGGTGGTTGGTTCATGCACGTAATCCACTGCTCTCTCACTGATATCAGCCCCTCCTACACTCTCAGCCAAATTCAAACAGGACCAGAGTCAGGAGATCCAGCAAGGAGCCCTGGTTCTGTGGCCTTGAATCCTTCAACTCTTCTGGGTGTCAGCCTCTGCACACACGTAAACAAAAGTGTTAGATCATAACCTAACTGCTAACGGGGTCCCTTCACATCCTTGTTTTCTGTAACCAAGATATGTGGCTGCTTGATCCGGTGGGGAGATATAGATGAACTCAACATGGTACCTGAAGTCCACTCCTCCAAGGACAACTCAGCGGAGAACATATCAATACCATGCTTCTCACACTGAAGAACATGGGCCCACGTGGGTCTTTGGCATCCTGGTAGCAAATATGCAAGCCCCAGAAAAGCATGAAGTATCTTTCTGGTGTACTAATTTTTCTTAAAAATGTTTGAGGAAAATCCATTCTTTAATGTCAAAATGAAGAATTTATGGTGTGGAATTTAAAATTCTCACAAACATATAAGATAAAACAGGAGGCAGTAAAGATGTTTGTCACTAAGGGTGTGGTTCTTTAGATACACTTTATATCCTCTGCAGTAGGAGTTCTTTGGTAAAAAATTATGTGAAGTTGCCAACGGTGATATTTGGAGGACAGGTACACTCTTGTATTGTTTTCTTTCTGAGTCCTTGGCAGTCACTGAGTGGGAATTTTATTCTAAGACAGCAAAGAACCCCAGAATAGGATGGAGGTCTACCAAGGCCTGGGTAGCTAGAGCTGTCATTAATACAGGCATGTCTACAGGGAGGGCCCATTAAAATGGGCTGTTTCTTGATTTTGTTAAAGGCAAATTCTTGGAAATGATGCTTGCCTTTGAAACTCCATTCCCTGAGATTTTTGGCTAAATCTAGATGTATACCCAGAGTCAGCTTCTAAATGAATGTGGTCTTACCCAAAATCCAGACTTGATGTTTTGCAAACCATTAAAAACCATCTGCCATAACTGAATCATTACCTTTCCTGGGGAACTGCAAACACATATGGTTATCCCTTTGTTATTTCCCTGCCACTATGCCAGGCGAGTGTATCCATAACCCAACTTCCAGGTCAAAGTCTCACAAGATCTCAGACCTCTGTTCTTATCTGATATGAATGGGAGATGATAAAAATGCTGCTGAATAATGTGAAAGAAAAGAAGTGTGTGTTCTGTTTGTTCCCTCTAGAAATCTCTCTATGGGAGGAGGAAGAGGGAGAAGGGAGAATGGGATGGGAGGGGCAGGGGATTGGGCTGCAGGCAGGCAAAACTATACAACATGTAGACAAAGACAAGCTCATTCCCAGGGTTCCACTCCTCTGGTCAAACTTGCCAGGTTTGGCCACAGCCCCTTATCCATTTTCCAAACCCACAAGATTTTTCATTACTCATTTGGTGGCAATACTTCACCTGATCTGAACTCATTTGATAGTGAAGCCTGATCTGAACTGATGTGACACTATTTATAGTCTTTATGTGTGTGACCTAGTGAGGATATTAATCGATTTCACAACAGAAATAGCCATGTATTTGACTACAGTTGTTGCATCAAACCCTGCTGAGGATTTTGATGACAGTCTACACACCATATAGCTTTCTATATGCTGTCAACAAAACAATGACTCAAACCCTCGTTTGCACTATTTATCTATTTCCATGGTGTAAAGACTCGTTTCCACGATGATATCGTTGAATGTGGAGTAGGAAACAAACACGCAGTCGTACACCATAATACATTATTAACACCATAAAGTTACTGTCCAGGGCTTATATAACAGTGAAATGTGGTGAAATAATTAGGAAATAAAGAGTTTTGAGTATTTATTAGTTTGATTTCCTTTCAGTTTATTCCAGTATAATCTTTTATAATTGAAATTGTAATAATGGCTGTGGGTAACCACTAGCTCACAGAACCCCTAAAAATTTAACTCTAGGCTCTCCTGAGCAGCTCTGCTCTGGCTTTGGCAACTGCCTGCCTCCAGCCACTGGACATTTGGCTGGACCCGCCCACTGAAATTCCCAGAAGCAATTCCACTGCAGGCAGCAGGCAGCCTTTACCACAAACTGCTTCTCAGATAACCGTTTGCCCCTTTTTCTGATGCCATGAGCCGCCGTGGACGGTTGTCTTTTTCTTTATTCACTATTAAGGCCTTTCTTAGAGACTGTTCTAACCTTTTCAGCATTTGAAATCTTATTAATTAAAATAAGATTCCTGGGCTCCCCTGGTGGCGCAGCGGTTAAGAATCCGCCTGCCAATGCAGGGGACACGGGCTCGAGCCTTGGTCCAGGAAGATCCCACGTACCACGGAACAACGAAGCCCGTTGAAGCGCGCGCCTAGAGCCCGTGCTCCGCAACAAGGGAAGCCACCGCAATGAGAAGCCTCCGCACCGCAACGAAGAGTAGCCCGCGCTCGCCGCAACTAGAGAAAGCCCGCGGGAAGCAACAAAGACCCAATGCAGCCAAAATTAGATAATAAATAAATTTATTTATTTAAAAAAAATAATAAGATTCTTCTGAGATCAGTAGAGGTTTCCCAATAATCCTCTTTGCCAAGATGCCTGGACTACTTACATCCACGTCCAATATTTTTAAATATATAAATGGACTAAACAATAAATTGTTTCATTTAAATCTGCTCATTGCTGGCAGTGGGTTACTCACTCTTAAGGTTACTTGGAACATAATCTGGGCAAAGCTTCTTTCTTGCAATAACTTTAAAAAGCCTGGCATCCTTAGTGAGGCCCCTCTACCACCCACTCAGAGCTGTAAGATGTCACTAGAGTCAACTTCCTTCCTAATTCAGGGTCCCCTGACACACTCACCCTTGACTTTGTCACCTCATAAATGTGTCACTTCCAGCACCACCTTCCTTCTGAAGAAAATGTTCTGCCCACCAGGAAGACATGGACGTGTTTGGGAAACACGGAACCCGAACCAAGATGAAGGAATTAATTTACTCAACCAACTTACATTAAGTGGCTCCAGTACCCCAGGCCCTGTGATAGACCCAGGAATAAGAAGGAAAAATGCCCATCTTCAGATCCCCATCTTCAGACTCTACCAGTGGTTCTCAACCCAAGAGGCACTTTCAAACTTTAAAACCTACAAGTGTCCAGGCTCCACTCCCATCTAATTAAATCACAATTCCTCAGGGTAGGACATAGGCAATAGAATTGTTTAAAGCTTCCTCATGTGTTTCCAATGTGAGGCCAGAATCGAAACCCAATGAAATAATAGTTAATAGTTTCCTCCCTTTGCATAAGCACCATTAGCCATGCTGTTCTGTATCCTGAAAGCACCAGAAAACACAGAAAACTCTCACTACCCATTGTGGACCAAGAACACGTGCCATCGGTATCACCTGGGAGCTTGTTAGAAATGCAGAGTCTCAGGCCCCATCTCAGACTTATTGAATGAGAATCTGAAGTTTAACAAAGATCCCTAGGTAATTTGGATGCATCTTAATTTTGGAAAATACTAAACTGAGGCAAAAATCCTGTTTTCGAGAAGTTTTCAGTCCACAGGAGAAAATACATGTAAATAGAGATAATTACAAAACATTGTAATAAGTTCCATGCTGAGAGGTGTCCAAGTTATTCCATGAAGACCAACCTCCTGGACAATGGATGGAGTGGATGATGCTGAGCAAAGTTGTACATGAAGAGTACAGATTAATCAGGAAGAACAGATTGCAGGAAATAGTCCCGTGTTGCCAAAACATAAGTGGACACAAGGAGTGTGAGAGAGGCAGGCTGCGCTTTCCCATATCCTAAGGTACCCTCCGTCAGCGTCAGGAGTTAAACCTTAGTCATCCCCACCTCCCCTGAAAGAGAATACACTTCCAGGCTAGTGATCCTCCAACTTGTCAAGGTAAAGCTTTCTCACAAAGTGCCTTGGAAATAAAAAGAAAAAACTTAGTTTTTTTTTTTTAAAAGTAGTAGAATATACACACTACTATAAATAAAATAGATAACTAGTAAGGACTTACTATATAGCACAGGGAACCCTACTCAATACCCTGTAATGGCATATATGGGAAAAGAATCTAAAAAGGAGTGGATATACGTATATATATATAACTGATTCACTTTGCTGTACAACATTGTAAACCAACTATACTCCAATAAAAATTAATTTTAAAAAATTAAAAAAAATAATAAAGTAGTAGAAAAATGAAATGGGCCTGGTATACCAGTGGTGCTTCCATAATATTTCCTTATGCTACCTGTATTAACCAACTAGAGCTGCTATAACAAGATTCCACAGAGTTGGTAGCTTACACAAAAGACATTTATTTTCTCATAGTTCTGGAGGCTGAAAGTTTAAGATCAAGGTGTCAACAGGACTGGTTTCTGGTGAGGACTCTCCCTAGCTGGTAGATGGCTGTCTTCTCACTGTGTCCCCACATGGCCTTTCCTCTGTGTGTGTGGAGAGAAGAGGAAATCTCTGATGGCTCTTCTTCTTCTTTTAAGGACACTGGTCCTATTAGATGAGGCTCTCTTAATATCCATTCCCTAGATTTCAGTCTGTATAAATTAGAAAACTCAAGTAGTTCTTTCAGAGTATAGCACACCTCTTTCTCTTGTTCATACATCACTCCTCACCTTTAAGGGCCTACAGGGCCTTGAGTCTAGCTATAGGTCTAGAAGCAAAGAGGGGTTGGGGAGGGGTGGGTCTTGAGGAAAATCAGCAGTGTCTTGCAAAGCAACTGCCTCAGAGAAGACCATTCAAGTTTCCTCAGGCAATTAAGGGTTAATCCCCTCAGACCCTCAAATGGGGGCGGAAACTCTTCTACTGGCAAAGAAGACTCATTCGAATTTAAGGGCCCAGTGTCCCCAGGTCCATCAATGTCTCCCCACATGTTCCCATCCCAACTTCCAGGACCCTGTTCCTTCCCAGTCCATTTCCTCACTCTACCAGTAGATACTCCACAAGGCTGGGAATTCAATTTTCATTGTGATTCAGCCATTAGCAGGAGAGATTCTGTTTTTGTTCTTAGCGTTCTCAGTCCTGTGGCTATAGGAGATAAGGGTCTATCAGAGCAATGTAGAAGTTTCCAGGTCACTTATGTGGCACTTGAGCTGGGACTTTGAACCCTTGAGGCTCATCCCATTTTTTTCTTTCCCCTACTTAGTCCAGCAACATTAGGAGCAACCAGCCAATCTCATTATACTCGTTAGTTTGGCAAACATGTTTGAAAGTATCCTATACATGGTCACCCAGATCCTTGCTTCTTAAACGTGTTTGATCAGGAGTATGAGTGGTGACATTTTGCTTTCCTCTATTGCCAGATAGAGCCATGGAATCAGTGCTCTTTACTACTGGAAATAGTCATTAGTGTTTTTAAATCTAATCAGATTAAAGATCCAGCTCCAGAAAACCCAGAATCAATTTAGAAAATTCATCCTCAAGACTGTGTTCCACTACATCTTGATCCCTGTCCTGCCCCTAGGTTCTTCAGAACCATTTTTTTTTTTTTTTAGATTCCATATATATGTGTTAGTATACAGTATTTGTTTTTCTCTTTCTGACTTACTTCACTCTGTACAACAGACTCTAGAACTACTCTTGTCACCAGAATTAAGGATGAGGCCCTAATCCAATAAGACTGATGTCCTTGCAAGAAGAAGAGACCCCAGAAACCTCTCTTTTCTCCAGACACACAGAAGAAAGGCCATGTGAGGACATGGAGAGAAAGTGGACATCTGCAAGCTGGGAAGAGAGGTCTCACCAGAAACCCACCCTGTTGGCACCTTGATCTTGGACTTCCAGCTTCAGTCTGTGGTATCTTGTTATGACAACCATAACTATTCTGACTAACACACCACCCATCACTATTCTCATGAAATCATCAGTGGAAAGGTTGTCAGACCTAAAAAAAAAAAAGAGGGTCATCCCCCAACAAACTCTGCCCAAGTCAGATCACCATGTCAGTGACTCACCCGTTTAACCATTCATCTATTAATCCATCCATTTCTTGAAACATTTCACCAAACTTTATTGAGTGCTACTCTGTGCCAGACACTGTGCTTATGTTGGAAATACAAAGTTATCTGTCCTGTCCTCAAGGAGCTTGCAATTCAGGTATGTTCACTGTTACTTTTTAAAATTAATCTTTAATTACACAAATAAAACATAAATATAGTATACTTTAAAAAAGCCACAACCAATAAATTTAAACTCCTCTTCAACTCATTGCTATCCTGTTATGATTTTTAAACTGTTATTATTTTTCTAATTATACACATACCCACAGAAACTACTACTATAGGTATCAACTGGTACTTACTTTCTTCATTCAACAATACATTTTTTAGCACTATCCATATTATGATACAAAGATCCAGTCTATTCCTTTTAACTGTTATAGAATAGCATGTCTCATAAATGCAATGCATTTTGTTGAGCATTGCATTATTTGTGGGCTGTTTAATTCACTATTACTTTAACGAACACCTTTGCACCTGTCTCATTACACACATGTGCAAGTGTAGGTTAGATATGAAAATGGGGGATTACTGGGTCTATGCATTTTTAATTTTAATGAATACTGCTCAATTGCCCTCCAAAATGGTATATAAGCCACACTCCCACCAGCAATCTGTTGGAGTACTGGTTCTCCACAATCTTCCTGGTACTTGCCATTCTTTACATTTTACTTAAATGTTTGTTTGCTCAATTTCTGCCTAGTTGAAGGGTAAAAATAGTGTCTCATTTATTCTTTTATTCTGCATTTTCCTCATTAGTAATGTTGACCTCTAAGAAACAACAGAGCCAGTTATTATAACAGCAAAATGAGTTTGTTTGGGAATAGAGGATTGTGATTCCAGACAAGCAAACTGTGGTAAACCATAGGCAAGTCCAGAGAACAGAAGAGATGGGCTTGCTCTTACAGAGGAAACGAAGAAACTGGGGAGGGCTGTGGTGATTCTTCACTGGCTGCAAGCGGTGGGCAGCTTGTTGCTGGGTCAGAAGGCTGGGTGTGTGAGTTCCCCCTTCAGGGCTTCTTGACTCCATTGTAAATGAAGTTTCCTTTATTTATTTTCACAGTACGTACTTAAAATGGTCATCTTTTCATATTTTATTGACTACTTGTATTTCGTCTTCTGTGTAATACCCATTTATATATTTGGCCCATTTTTTTATGTTGAACTGTCTGTTCTTTTTGAATTGGTTTGTAGATAGTCTTTATATATTGATATTTGAGGGGCAAATATGTTGTCTGTGAAATATTTTCTGGAAAAATCTTCTTCAAGTCTGTTGTTTGTATTTTATTTTTGCTTATGGTATCTTTCCGTTGTATAGAAGTTTTCTTTCTCTCTTTTTATATGGTCAAATTTATCAATATTTCCTTTTATTTTTGTTTTTTTAAATAAATCATTCCTGAGGTTTTATAACATGTATGTAAACATTTTGGTCTTTAATCCATTTAGAATTTTTTTGACATAAAGCGTCAGGAGGTTGGAATTTTTTTCCATATGGAAAGCCAATTGTCCCAGTACCATTCTCCCCTGACTTTCAAATGTCACTTTTTATTCCAAATTTTTTATTTTTTTGGCTTGCGTGTTCTTAGTTCCTCAACCAGGGATTACACCCAGGCCCTTGGCAGTGAAAGCATGGAGTCTTAACCACTGGACCTCCAGAGAATTCCCTCCAAATTCTTATATATGCATGTACTTATTTCTTTATTCTAGCTTCTTTATTATTTATTCTGATCTACTTCTCTCATGCTGTCCCACAGCAACACTACAAACTCATAATGTTTTAATATCTAGTAAGACCAATTCATTTTTTTGCTCTCTATCAATTTTATCTTTATTAAAACCCTTACACATGAATTTGAGAACCAGTTTATAATGTTCTATGAAAATTCTGGCAGTCACATTACATTTATGAGGCAATTTTGGAAGAATTAACAGCCTTATAATATTGAGTCACACTCTTCATAACCAAATTACCTGAAATATACTCACTGACATGCATTACGCTCTGAATGCACCCAGCTAGAAGAACACTCCAGAACGCCCACATATTTCAAATGAGATGAGAGCTTACACACCCTTTTGTGACATCTGCTCTAGTTAATATTATTATGCAGTTTAATTAAATATTACACAAAGAGAGAATTAGTGTTTCTCCCAAAGCTAAATTGAATGCTTTGAAAAGACTCAATGAAGGGAAGCTGATAAAATTAGATGTAAATGACAAATTAGTCAAATATTAGGACAAGCAAACTGTGAAATTCTAGAAGGATTCTGCTCTCAGATTGCTTCATTGATACTTTCAACTACTCGTTTCACTTCAAAGAAAATGAAACTGAACATTGAGATACTGCCTTTACAGATATGATTTATGCAAAAAAGTCAGTGAGGAACTCCAATCAATGGCCTTGCTTAAAGGTAAGACTTACAGTTCAGCTCTATGGAAAAATACTGGTGAATAAATGTAAATTTATATATTGAAATATGCAATAAAATATTTTAGGCTTACATATATCTTTGTCTTTAATTATTCCATGCCTTAAGAGACTTTTTATCATCAACTGACCAATTATCAGTCCCAATCATGACAGAACAGAGGTTTTCTAGAATATTTCTCTCTACTTATCCAGGTCTTCAATGTCATTCAGTAAACATTTTTATCATTTTTTCAAAAAGTTTCAAAAAACATAAAATTCTTGTTAATTTTATTTGTAATTGCTTTATAGTTTTTGCTACTATTGTGAAATACATTTTTATCAGTGATATGTTCTAATTGCTTTTTGCTAATTAAAGGAAAGCTACAGATTTTTGTACATTGGCCTTGTATTTGTCTACTGGTCCTTCTGATAGACCATTTTATTAATCTTAATATTTTGCTTAATAACTAATAAATATTAATAATTATTTGGGAAAGGTTATATTAGATCATGAAATCCTCAGTATGGGTTTCAGGTCAAGTTCCCTAGGAAGTAGAGATTTTCATGAAGAAAGTGTATTAGGAAGATCTTTCCAGATTTGCCCCTGTTGGAGAAGGGAAAGTAGCAGGACTGGGCAGAGTGAGAAGTTATGATGCTGTCACAGCAAAGGGCACAGGGTTTTCCCCCAGAGAGCTTCTGTGCTGGGATGGCCCTGAGGAGTTGCAGATATGAGGCAATAGGGCCAGACCTTTCTATCTTCAATTTTTCCAGTCTTTGTATATGACCCACACCCAGGAACAAGATGTGAGCTTGTGTAAGGCAGCACTCTTCAGCCAAGAGCTAACCACCAGGAGGGGGAATTCAAGTAGCTATGAGCCTTCATCCATCAACAGTCATAGCAACTGGAGAGTGAGTGTTCCAGTCATGAAAGAGGAGGATAAGGATGGCACACCACAGCATCCACTACAGTATGAAATAAAAATTTTGTTCTTTTTGCTTAAGTATTTACATCTCATTTAATTGTTAGTACCTTTTAGCATGTGTCTAGACCCCTTGAGTATCATACTGAATTAGTAACAGCAGGCACCCTCATCTTTCTCCTGGGCTTTAATTGGACTTTTAATGGTTCACTGTTACATCATATTTGCTGTAAGCTTCTAGTAGATACTCTTTTTAGATTAAGAATATTGTCTTTTACTCCAAAATAAAATGATAAAAATTTTTAGCATGAATAAATATTATAACATATCAAAGCCTTTTGTAACAACTAATGGAATGAATGTATGGTATTCTCCTTTAATCTGTTATTTTTTTAAAGTCTAAATATAATTTACTACGATATCAAACAACTCTTGCATTCCTAGGGTGAACCTTACATGGCCATAGGTTATTCTATTGAAACATTGCTAGTTTCTTTTTTCCTAACAACCTCATTTAGAACTTTTACACCTGCACTTATAACTGAGATTGATCTGTAATTTTGTTTTCCCTTGTTCCTATCTTTCTATTATGGTCATACTTGCCTCATTAAAATAATTGAGTAATTTTCCATCCTTTCTATGCCCTAAAATGATTTGTATGATGAAAATTAGCTGGCTTTTAGATTTTAATCAAACATATAATTATCTTGGCCCAGTGATATTAAAATCTGGTATGTGAGCAGATCTTTACTGTTTCAATTTCTTTTCAGGTCATTATGGTCACAGGGTTTTTCACTCTCCTTGGAACAATTTTGATAATGTGTATTTTTCTAAAAAGTTGATTAATCTAGATATTAAATTTATTAGTATAATTTGCTTTATCCTTAGTAAACTCAAGTTTTTTAATTTCTTTTGAGTGTGGAAGTTATATATGTTTTATTTACTTCTTTATGTAGTTTATGACTTTTTAAATTTTCTTTATCAAGTTCCCTCAATCTTTGTTGAGGTCTAGACTCTGGGTTATTGATCAACTCTATTTTGGTTCTTTAATTCTTCCTCTTTACCTATACTATTTCCTTCTTCTTAATCACTTTGTGTTTGTGTTTACCTTGTTGTTTGCTTGTGGTTTTATTTTCCCTAACTTTATAAGTTAAAGCTTAGTTCACTTATTACTTTTTCTTTTGTAAATGCATTCCAGAGTGTAAAATTTCCCCTAAGAATCATTTTGACTTCATCCCCATAGATATTAGAAATTTCATTTAGTTCTAAATATTTTAAAATTTCTATCTTAATTTCCTCTTTGCTCATGAATTTACTAATATGTTTAAATTTATAGATAAATGATGTTGATGCTCTGGGGCAAACAGGGTTGGATATCTTTCTGTGTTTAGCATGACTATATATATATATCTCCAAGAGAGATATTTATATATTTTCAAGAGATATATCTGCAAGACAGATATATCTCCAAGAGAGATATTTAGGTTATTCAAATACTCTCTTTATGTATACAGTTTTGTTTGTTTGTTTTTAGTTGACTCTGAGTCATTTTGTGAGAAAACTGGGTTAAAATCTCCCACCATGTTATAGATGTAGGCATTCTCCTTATGGTTGTATTCATTTTTGTGTTATATAGTTTGCTTGTTGCCTTTTTGTGCCAAAATTTCTTAATTTGTAAGCCTCTTGCTAACAAATTCAAAGCACTTATTTTATATCATAATAATCACAATTGTAACTTTCATGGGTCACTTAGGAAGCCAGCCCTAAAACCTCAACTTCCAATCAGGCTTTTTACCCAGACCTCATCAGAAGGACACAGGTAACAAAAAGACACCATTAGTCACCAAGTGTTCTAAAATGTTCTAAAAGTGTTCTAAAATGCCAATCTGTATACACCTTTCCCCTCTTCACTCTCCACTCTTTTCCTCTTCCCTTCATCTCTCTCACCCAAACACAGACACACACACACACACACACACACACACACACACACACACGCCACTCCAGCAAACACTCGGGCTATATACTTGATAGGTTCTATAATATAGCTTAGGAACAAAGAAAACACAACTAGAGGTTTTTAAAAGAAGAGATATCTATGAGATTAAAGCACATAAAAAAAGGCCAGCAGAAATGCAAGGTTGGTTCAACATATGAGAATTAATCAGTATGATTGACCATACCGATAGATTAAGAAAAATGTGATTATCAACATATTCAAATAAAGCATTTGAAAAAGTCAGCATCCATTCATGACAACAATTCTCAAACTAGGAATAGAAGGTCATTTCCTCAGCCTAACAAAGGACATCTACAAAATCCTATAGCTAAAATTATATTTAATGGTGAAAGACTGAATACTTTCCTCCCTAAGATCAGGAACAAGACAAGGATATCTGCCTCATCACTTTAATTAAATATTGTCTTGAAGGTGCTAGCCAGGACATTAAGTCACAAAAAGTAAACAAACTGCATACAGAATGTAAAGGAAGAAAAACAATTGTCTCTATTCACAAATGATATGCTCATCTACATAGAAAAGTGTTTGAGATTAGAATCAAAATTATTTAATTTTCCCTCTATTATCTATAGGTCTTTCATTTTCATCTACTCTCTCCTGGGTTTTTTTTCTGGAAATCCTTCCAAATTAATAGTATCAAAAGGAAGACTAAGCCATAGATTTGGGTAGTCAAAGGAAATGTGAGTGACCTAAAAGCAGAAATCATAGTGTGGAAAATTGATATATTTGATTAAAACAAAATTAAGAATTTCTGCTTAACAAAGGATACCACTAACAAATTTAAGAGAAAATGACAATTAGGAAAAGGTATTTTCAACCCCTAAAGCAATATATGATTAATACTTAGAATACAAAAAGCCCTCTGAAAACCAATACGCAAATGATAGAAACTCCAGTTGAAAAATGGGAAAAGGATATGAACAGGCAATTCAAAAAATGTGAAATTCTAATGGTGAACCAGTATTTGCAGTGATGTTAAAACACTTGAGTAATCAGAAAACATTCAGATTGACCAAAGTACAGAGGTTTAATGCTAAGAGACGGGAACTCTAACCCCTGCAGCTGGGAGTACAGCCCAGTCCAGACTTTCTGGTGGGCAATGTGGCACTGTGTAGTCAAACTGGATCCATATACACTCTGTGACTGAGCAATTCAGTTTTGAGAAATCCACCACAAAAAGTGGCTCACACAGGTCCACAACACACAATGATGTGCACTGTGAATTTGCACTGTGACACCCTTAAGCTAGAATTACTTTCCCAAGAATTCTCTTTTCTGTATAATTCTGAATTACTCTAGGTCATGGGGACATTTCATGCTATTTGGAAGGCAGAAGAGAAGCAGCCAACATAATCTTTCACACTTGGAAAATCATTGCCATGCGTCAGACACTATAGTTGTTCATGCCCATTGTTGCCAAACTGCTAGCTCACCTTGTTGGGCATCATCTCCTGCAGTTCCTGCCAGATTTCCTACTTCAGCTTCTCCATCCCATACTAGTAATGAGCGTCTCCTGGGCAGCAGCTGAGCCTACAGCCCCTCCAACTTTTGTTGAGTCTCCTCCTTCTAATTCTTCAAATCTTGGGCCCAGGGTGTATTTAGTTCCATGACAAAGGTCTCCAGCTTCTCCTGCAGGTCACTTGTACCACCAAAGGCTTGGAGGTAGCAAGAGAGAGGTGCAGGTTCTGGTCATCTTTGAAGGCTCCAGTTTGTCCTTGCTCTCCCTACTTCCTGTCTCTTTCCTTCCCAACTGTCTGCCCTGCTGACTTCAGGTCCAGTACTAGATGCAGACGCAACAGCCATACATAAACTGTTTAACCATTCCTAGTGGTTCTGCTTCTCTGATTAAATGCTGGCTAACACAGAGGAGGATGTTATCCCAGAGCTTTGCAGTATCAAGGACAAAGAGATAATCTAGGGGCTTGTTATGGACTTAATGTGTATGTATGCCAAAATTCATATTTTGAAATCCTAACCCCCAGTGTGATGGTATTTGGAGGCTGTACCTTTGGGAGGTGATTAGGTCATGAGGGAGGAGTCCTTATAAATGAGATTAGTGCCCTTACAAAAGAGGCCCCAGAGAGCTCTCTCATCCCTTGCCCCATGTGAGGACACAGCCAAAAGATGGCCGTTTATGAACCAGGAATGTGCCCATACTAGATACCTAATTTGCCAGCACCTTGATCTTGGACTTCCCAGTCTCCAGAACTATGATAAATAAATGTTTGTTGCTTACTCAATCCAGCCTTTGATATTTTTATTGCAGCAGCCCAAACAAACTAAGACAGAGCTTAACACTCAAGGAATGGATAAGCAAAATGTGACAAATACTCGCCATGAAATACTACGCAACAGTTAAAAGTGGTACATATTATACATGGCAACATGCATAGGTCTTCAAAACAGTTCTAGTAAAAAATTAACAGTATGAAATCTATAGCATAATGACCTTTATGAAAAATTTTAAACACGTACATACAAACATACAGAAAATACTGTAACAGGGTGCATACAATCTCAGGGACACATACCAAGTCCCTTAGAGGAGGCCTATAGGGAATGGAGAACAAGATAAATGGAAAAAATAACTGAATACCTATAGATACACCTCTACTGGTCAAAACAAGAGAGAACCCTTGCCCAGAGCGTGATCTGAGGACTAAGATTAATTCATCACTTTGACCCTAAAGTCAAAAAAAAAAAAAAGGAACCGTCATCTGAGGTTTCATTGCTTTCATTCTTTCATTTCATTGCTCCCTGCTCCTGTTGATCCTCTGACACTTTCCCCACATCCAGGTGTGACCCAGGCTTTCTGGGCTCACCTGCTATTCGCTGCCCCTTTAGAGAGAGATTTTACTTACCTGACTCAGACCAATGCAGTCCTTACCAGTTGGGCAGAGTCATTCCTGCCAGGTTTCCTCCCTCCCACCAGCTTGGAAGCAGACTGTTTCAGGACCACTATGATCAATACTTTCCTGCTAGTAAAAGCTCCAGATGACGGGATATAGGAAATGAGAGAGGGAGGCAAGAGTTGGGATGGAGGTAGGGATGCAGTGAATTCCACCTCTGTGGGTCTGCCTTCAGATTTTCTGTACCACCATTTCTGACTCCACAGGGTCTTTGCACATGCTGTTCTTCTGTCTAAAGCACTCTCCCTTTCCCACCCTCTCCTAGTTATCCCCTATTCATCCTATTTCTCAAGTTAATTGTCATTTTGTAATGAGACATATCTTCCCTTAACTCTTTAACTATGTTTAATAACCTTATATTTTCATAAACACATGTAAACCCTCCTTCAAAGAACTTATCACAGTTCCAGTTTTGCAATTTCTTTTTGTGGTTGTTTGAAAGTTATCCAACTACACTGTAAGCTCCAGGAGGACAGAGACTGTGTGTGTGTTTCCCACCATTGCCTGCACCAGTGTAGCCTAGTGCCAGGCACTTAGTTAATGCTCGATTAAAATAAATTGACTCTATTTTTTCATTGGTTGGTTGCTTGATTAGTTTAAGTTCATGGTTCAATAGAGGAGTAGAAAACTGGTTTCAGTTAGAGCAGATTCTTAGCCATCATCTGGCATTCCCTAGTTTTAGGGCAGTGTATATTCACAGACTAGATTCAGATTTATATATTCTACTCCTGGGCTTTGCTGTTTACAAAATTGCTGACTATTGTGAAAGCTGTCCTCTCTCTGCCTCTCTCTCTATGCTTTCTTTTCTCTTCCTTCACCCTCCTCCCCTTGCTCTTTCTCTTCTCCTCTAAGACATCCTATGATGACTTTTGTTAATTACCCTTCAGGCTAAAGAGACTAACTTGTAATCAACTGAATAACTCTCCATGCAGGAGATGGACCACATTATATTAATAATCGTTTCTAGACACATAATTTGATGATTGCATATCACTTTTTTAATGTACCTGCTAGGAAAATTATAAATTAAATCCCTCTTATTGTTAAAAATAAAAAGATTACTATTTCACTAAGCCTGCTGTTAAACTGAGATTAATGTTCTATACCTAACGTACAGATTACCTAATAGTTCCTCCCATCATGCAGCTCAGGAACTTAGAAATCCTGTGTCAGGATTGCCTCTGTAAACGTACGTCATGAATCTCTGCCTCCTTAGGAAACATACCAAAATGGCATTTTAGAGTTGCGTAGTGCTTAATTCCATCCCAAATGTCTCAACTTTGATAAAACTCAAAGGTACTGCACACCAGAGATCTTTCCTCCCCACTTTTCCTTTCTCTCTGTCTCTCTGTCTCTCTCTCCTTGTTTAATTCTTGAGGACACACAAAAGTATATATTTATATATCTTAATTCATTTATCTTTGGTTTTTTTTATTTTTTTTGCGGTAAGCGGGCCTTTCACTGTTGTGGCCTCTCCCGTTGCAGAGCACAGGCTCCAGACGCGCAGGCTCAGCGGCCATGGCTCACGGGCCCAGCCGCTCCACAGCATGTGGGATCCTCCCGGATCGGGGCACGAACCCGCGTCCCCTGCATTGGCAGGTGGACTCGCAACCACTGCGCCACCAGGGAAATCCTATCTTTGCTTCTTAAAGACAGTTAAATATGATATTTTTAAAGCACTTGAATCTATTATTTCTTTATAAACCAGATCCTAAATTAAAAAGAAAAAGAGAGAGAGAGAAGCTCTTTCCATTCCAGATTTTAAGAAATGTGGAGATACTTCTGGATTGGATTTCAAACCCTGAATCCAAGGCTCTCAGGGATTTAGCCTCAGAATTCTTCTACTATCATTCACGAGAAACAAATCAGTTAAAATTTCACATAAAATATTAAAGTATTAATCCTACCAAAATATATATTGCCATATAGTGACCCATGCATATTTTTACTACAATTATCTTTCATTCATTCTATATATACTAAGGAGGCTTGTTTTGAAAGCCGGTAGTAAATTATTTGGTAAAATGAGAAAGTTTCTGTCAATGCAAATGATTTTATCCTAATATGTCTTTTAAAATGCAGGAAGTATTGATATGCTACCCCCCTTTCTTCAAGCACAAAGGCCAACTGTTCTATTGATTGCTATGTAACAAACCACCATGAAACATCACGGCTTGAAACAACAATTGAATATTATCTCTTAAAGGTTCTACAGTTTGACTGGGGCTCGGTTCAATGGCTCTCCTTGGAATCTCTCCTGGGGTTGGTTGATCAGATGTCAGCTGGAGCTGCAGCCTGTAAGCTCAGCTGGGCTGGGCATACAAAATGTTTCCCTCAGATGGTTGGCAGTTGATACTCATTGTCAACTGGAAGCTCAGCTAAGGGGCTTTGATTCCCTTTTATGTGAGCCTCTGATTGGATCCCTGGGTTTCCTCACAAGAAGAGGAAATCCAAGGTAGCAAGAGATCCAAGTGAAAGTTGCATGACTTCTTATGAGACCTAACCTCAGAAATTCCAGAACAATGTTTATGCTGCATTCTATTGAGTCACTAAGAAGAGCCATGATTGACAAGGGGAGGAATTAGATTCCATGTCTTAACGGAAAGTGGCAGAGCCATACTACAGAAGAACATCTGGGAAAGGAGATACTTTAGCAGGATCATTGAAAAATACAATCCGTTTCACTAAATTCAGTCCATCTTAAACCTAAAGGAGATAGAACTCCTTCCCAATAGCAGCTCAGATTGATCAGAGACAGAGGGTGTGACCACTCCATTTTACCCAGGATGATATGGAAAGACAATGTTACGGGGTAAATTGTATCCCCCCAAATGTATATGGTAATGTTCTAATCCCCAGTGTCTCAGAATATGACCTTACTTGGAGATAAGTCTTTAAAGAGATGCTCAAGTTAAAATTAGGTCATTGGGTTGGGCCCTAATCCAATATTACTGGTGTTCTTATAAAAAAGGAATATTGAAACAGACACACATACACACAGAGGACACTGTGTGATCATGACATTGGAGTTTGGGGGTGATGCATCTACAAGCCAAGGAACACAGAAGATTGTTAGCAAACCACCAGGAGCTGGGAGAGAAAAATTAAGCAGATTCTCAGTCACAGCCCTCAGAATGAACCAGTCCTGCTGGTGCCTTGATCTCAGACTTTTGTTCTCCAGAACTGTGAGACAACAAATTTCTGTTGTTTAAGAAGTTCAGTTTGTGATACTTTGTTACTACAGCTCCAGGAAACTAATCCAAGTAAAAACGTTAGAGCAGCAGATCTGACCTTTCCCCAGGAATTACCCACACCCACTCTAATATTGACCTACCTCTCGGTAGACACTAATCACAGGCAAACTCAGAATGAAAAAGAATATTTAAAGGGGTTTTCTTCTGAGCCCAATAAAATAGCTGAAAATTGTCCAGCTACACTTGCCCACTAATCCTGAACAGCATGGTTCCTTTTTTTCTTTTTCTTCCTTCCTTCCTTGCTTCCTTCCTTCCTTCCTTTACGTCTCTCTCTCTCTTTCTTCTTCCATCCTTCCTCTCTTTCTCTCTTCCTCTTTCTCCCTTTCTTTCTACCACATGATTTCAGGGGCAACTCTTTTTTTTTTTTTCTTTTAGACTGATGTCCTTAATATGACCTTTGCTCTCCCTAATTGAGTTTCACAGGATGACTGTAAGCCATGGTTGGGCAACCTGCAGACAGAGAATCAAAGGACGAAGCCTGAATTTGGAACACCAAGGTTTGTGGAATCAACATTAAACTCTGGCAAAGACCAGAGCCTTCCAAGAATGAATATTTAGTACCTGACAGTTTCCTGAGAGTGACTCTTTTGTATCTGGTGATACAGTCAAGATTCCTCCCAGATGTTATGGGGGCAGCATTCTCCCAGGACCTAGAATCATTTCAGCTGGAGATTATTAAAAGTTGTTGGTGTGTGTGTGTGTGTGTGTGTGTGTTGACAAGACTTTGCAGGTGTGTTGATTAGCACCTGCAGGCCACTGTGTAGACACTCAAAGGGAAGACCTCAGCAGGATGCCTTCCAAACTCTCCCCACCCTCAAGCATGGGAGAAAGCTTGACTTGACAGAGCTGCCCCAGAGAAAAATCTTACCTCTCCTCAGTCTATCTCCTCTATTGTGTCAGGTACAGTGGCTGGTTTCTGATCAAAGCAACTCTTGTAAGTACACCCTTCTTTAGGACACAGTAAGTCCTCTACATATGAACCTTCAAGTTGAGAACATTCAAAGATGCGAACATGCGTTCCATCAACGTCAGGCGTAAGTGAAATTGCAGCTTGCCCTCCATTTCCTATTGCTGACGATCCTTCAGCTCTACCATCTCCCACCTCCTCTCCCTCCTCCAGTCAGTAGCTCTCCTTGCCTGTTCACTCAATGCCAGCCCCTGGATGCCAGCTGTTGTAATGTACTACTGTACTTTTCAAGGTACCATACTGTAAGATTAAAAATGCTTTCTTTAGTTTTTGTGTTTGCTTTGTTTTTTATGTATTATTTGTGTGAAAAGGCTTATAAACCTATTACAGTACTATATAGCTGATTGTGTTAGTTGGGTACCTAGGCTAATTTTGTTGGACTTAATGAACAAATTCTTGGGATGGAACTCATTCATGTTTAGGGGACTTACTGTACTCTATAAAGACTGTGCTGTTACAAAGCTATACATTAAGATGACACTGGTGTCCAGGACCATGTGTGAATCTATTTCTTCTAAATATTTATTGAAACCTGTAGGGTCTAAATTAAATATGCTATGTAGGAATGGCAATTTTGCATGTTCAGATGAGTAAGGAGACTTATCTCTCACACAGGAAGATCACTTTTCTCCAGTTCACTGGCTGAGGGACTCTAGAATGAATCAGATAGTTACAGACTGTCAAAGACCCTCACAGATCCTCTTGTCCAACCTCCCCATTTTATAGATGAGGAAACAAAGACCCAGGGAATAAAGTAACCCCATGTTACAAAGCCAGTTGATTGCAGAGTCCTGAGGGCTGGGAACTTCCATATGTAATAAGATCTTCTGCAGGCAAACTTGGCTCACATTTCTTAATATCCACCTCCACAACATCTGCCAATGTTAAAAGACTTCTCAGGAATTAAGGCAGCTTTATTTTGTTTTGAGAAGCTGCTACAACCAACTTTACAAGGGGGCATACATAGTGCAAGAGCTTAGAAGGTAGCTTGCCGTGGTCATGACAACATGATTCCTTTGAATTAAAACACCCTCTCCCACTTTCCCTTCCACATCTAATGTGCTGGGACCAGCCTCATTAGAAGGATGCTTTATTAGCAGACTTTCATTGAACTTTATTGTTTCATTTGAGGAACGTCACCTACGGGATAGGTCTCAGAAATGAGCCTTGTAGAGTTCCCTAAAAATGTAGAGAAGACACACGTGTGGCCGTTGTTATTTTTCATAAATGGAGAAAGTAACACCTTTGGTTTGCCAAGATCAAAGCAGTGGAGTAATTTTGCATAGTTTGTGCTTCTGTTGTTTTAATCCTTTTAAAAATACTCAGTATCGTTGTCATTCCTGTGCTGAAAGTCCTCCTCTACCCGCACAGCATGACCCTTCTTTCTCCCTGGCTGAGGTTCTACTTCACAGTCAAAATCAATAGATGGTTAAGAAAACTTGGTGTGGAGCAGTGGTCCTTCAACTTGGGAATCCCGTGGAGGGCTTGACAAAACAGACCACCAGGCCTCACCTCCAAAGTTGTTTCAGTAGGTCTGGGGTAGGGGTCAAGAATTTGAATGTCTGATATGTTTCCAGGTGATACTGATGCTGTTGGCCTGGAGACCACACTTTGAGAAACATTGGTGTAAGTGTTCAACCCAGAAATTACGTGCCAAACCACCTTTTATACACATTAACTAGCTTCCCACTTATACCTGAAAATGGTCCACATTTACTGCAGCTCCCTTTTTTCTGTGCCCCTAATTCCTTTTAGTTGTTCCTTTAAATTCAGGGAAAATGAGAAAGAGAAAGATTTTGGAATCCTGAAAATCCGCACCTGAACCAGGGAGGTCAGATCTCAGCTTGCTTTGTGTGCCGTGTGGGAATATTCCTCAATCGCTCAACAGTCCAGTCTAGACAAGAAAAAAAAAAATGTATCCCGTGAGCAGATCCATTCCAACCTGCCTCACAATCCTGAATGAATGTCTAATTATAAAGAGGTTAGAAGGAGAGGCAGAGGAGACAATTTCTCCCAGACTGCCTTCCTTCAAGATTAACCAAGTGTCTCTTAAACATCAGGCAGGAGCCCATGACCCAACTTTTTTGTGTCTGTGAGGAAGTGGGTAATGAACAGGTTGCCGTCTTTGGCCTTAAACCTCAGCCATGGTGGCGAAGAACCCCGCCCACCTGCAGTGCACACTGGCTGCCTCTAGGCCACTGCTGTCTCCCGGATACTTGCCCTTTGGAATCGTACTCTGCAGAGGCGCAGCGGCCAAAATCAGACGCAGAGGCGGCAGGGCCCAAATGGAGCCATAAATAAAACAACAAATATATTTCAAAGGGACCTAATTCTGCTTCTGCTTGGATCCTGATAGAGAAATGTGAGCTCCATGTGGGCCTGGGACCTGCATGGTCCGTCTTTCTGTGCCGTCCTGGCAGAAGGGCCCCGTGCACATTAAAATCCAACAGGTGCACGGCCTCGGTTGTTTTTCTTCCTCAGCTCCTGAGGAAATCATAAACCAAATATATTACTAGAGGATGGTTTCTGGGGTGCCCTGTGAGCAAACGGAGAGGAAAAATGGATCAACAACTGGCCAACGGGGACAGTAAATCAACAGACTAAAGGAGGAGTTTGAATAGACTCTCATGGGCCTCCAGGGCTCAGCCAAGGACAAGTCCCCTGTCAGTCAGGGCCTGAGCACTAATGTCAAAGCCAGCTGGTGCCGGGAGCCCTCTGGCCCTGAGGAAATGATTGAGCTGTCTGTCAGCTGCTTGGGGGCCACTAGAGGCCAATGCGATGCTGAGGGAAGGGTGGTGTTCCTCGGCCCTGAGCTGCACTCCCCCTAGAGCCTGAGGGTTACATTTATGCAGATCCCATTTGCTCACCGCCTGCTATTCTCAGCTCCTCCAAACTCAGCTAGGAAAAGAGATGAAGAATCATTCCTACATCAGAGAATGTGCTGGCTGCAAGATTGATTTGTTCAGGTCACACCTATTCCTTCTAGGCAGATGAAAACGATTTTCTTCCCAGATTGTAGGGGAGCTCGTCACAGGGGTTAGTGGAATTAAGGGAAATTGGGAAAACAACCAGAAAAGGGCTTTCCAGGAAACCCTCTCCTTAGACCATGGGATTTGTTTACATACAAACTATTGGAGTCTTGGACACAACTTCCATGCTCTTCCCAACTGCAGAGATTCTTCCCCAAATGATAACATCTAAGTCAACCTGATCATTTCTTAAAGACATGATTGAATATCTGATCTGAAAATCAAAATATCTGTGATGCTTTAGTCTCCTATTTATATAGAATGGAAGCAATCACTGTAACCATAATAACAATAATTACAGTTACATTGTATTTTCTATCTCAGATACCATATGAGAATTTTAACTGTGCTAACTCTTAATCTTCATGACTGCAACAGATAGGTATTATTCTTACTCCTGTTTTGCAGATAAGAAATCTGAGGCACAGGGAGTTTTAGTAACTTTGTCCAAGATGAACTCTATGCTCTTTGTTACTTTGCTCTGATGTCTTCATTCATTTAATCAAGAAATATTTATTGAGTTGACACTGTGTGTCAGAAACTTGCTAAACACCAGCTTTAGAGCACTGTTGAGGATATACAAATTACCCCTCTGCAAAGTGACCCTTTGTACCCTTTGTTGAAGGGGGTCCAAACTATACTTTTTTAAAAAATCAATTAAAAAAATTCTAGCTATTATAAGAATCACTCACTGTTTTCCCAATGCTTTCTGTTTTACTTACAAGTTTATTTTTTTCAATAATGATTTTACAATGAAGAAAGCAACCTCAGCTTTATTTGTCATGTTGACAGAAGTCAGTTTAAAAGTGAAGGAAATGAAAGTATGAAGGATTGAGTATGTCGGGAACCCTAAAGATATTGCTTCCCAGTGCAGCCTAAAAAACGAAGAAATATCCGTACCATAACACGCGCACACACACACACCTGACTACCACACAGCTTATGACATACATACATACCACACCATATATACACACACCCCCATAGTACATATACACACAAAACACACATATACGCATGCATACACACCACCACACGCACATACCACACATGTGCACACATGGTATAATTCTTTAAGCCCATCCTAGAAGCATCAGTGCAAGTTCTTGAGTTGTCTGTATTATTCTTGTCACGGTCATTTCTGGGATCAGGAGATCACAGTAACAGTGGACCACATAAACATAAATTTTAACAGCCCCAGTCTTTGGCTCATGACCATTTTGAGAAAGTTTTTCAATAAATTTTGGAGCAAATTTCTGATAAGCCTGAAGGAAGTGAGCCCAACTGTCCAGATCTCCATTCTTTCATTGTGTGGGTGTGTTTGGGGGAATTTGGCTACAAGTGGCTGTCAGCAGTAAGTCTAAAACTAAAAAAAGGAAGGAAGTCCTGATTTATGACCCAAAGCACTGAGTTTCATTTCAGAAATGTAAAGAGTTCCAGCGTACACAGACCACATACACATGTGCACACATACACACACACACCACTCATATACATATTCATATACACACAATCGTGTGCCACTCCTACATATACCTACATATACACACAAGCACACACCATATTTGTCACAGATATACATATATACCCATACACACACATGCATACACATACTCAAAAAATATACTCTGATACAGATGTTGAAAAGATATCTAGAGACAGTTAATACTCAAAAGAAGATGAACTGTTCAGTGACAAAATGTGCAGAACTTAACCTTAATCTTTCTTTGTGAGTCCAAGTGAGATTTGTAAAAAGAATCTTACAAGACTGTCTCATCCATGCAAGAGAAAACAATATACTTCAGGCTGAAACACAAAACAGTAGTTATCATTTATATAACCACTTACTATGTGCCAGAAAGCAGTAAACTGAGCTAGGTTTGTTCTTGGTTGTTTAGAGGTTTGTGTTATGTGAGAAAGGGTGACGATTATTTTCACTGAGTTGCTGATGTAACTACATTATAGACAGGATAAAGGAGTTATTACTCTATCCCCTGATTCCTTGAGGTTTACAAAGACACTAACCATGTTGAGAATTGCATTTCTGATCAAAATTGGGGAGGAAGCTCTGGGAATAAGAAGTAATATAGTTTCTGCCTTTTTGCAGGTTTCAGTTACGTTATGAGATCCTGAAACCCTAAATCTCTTCTCTGTCACCTTTTATGGTTTCCTATTTCTCATAGATATTTCAGGCTCTTTGTTTAGTAATATTAACTTAAACTTTGTAAGCATGGGTATTTAAACTTCGTAAGCATGTTTTATAATCTAGATCAGATAATTCCAAAATCTGGTACCTGTGCTGACCAATATCTGCTGCTGCCTGTTGCTTCGGCTTAGTTCTCACGCGTTGCTTTGTTTCCTTAGGTGCCTAGTTATCTTTGAGCGCATGCTGGTCTTTGCCCTTGAAAAATAATCTGCAGCCTAGGGTGAATAGCTTACCACAGAGGCTTTGTATTTGCTTCTGCCAGATATCTAGGACACTTCTAGACAGAAACCACGTCAAACTAAGGCTTGAGGTTCTAGGGTTCACCTAGTCAATAGCCATGTCAGGGAGAGTGTTTTGGGTTTTTATTTTCCCCCCTCCACTTTTCCTTCTCTTCTCCTGCTATGCTCAGTACTGATACAGTCCTTTCTACACTCCCTAGCATTAGAGGGAAGAGATGGGTTTAGTTCTGGTTCAGCTAAGTATAAAGCTCTTTGTGTTTCCACTTCATTAAAGAAGGTATCCCATAAAACTCTTAATCTTCAGCATATCTTGGGGCTTTACTTCTGTCCCTTACTCCACTGAGCCTTATGACACAAAATCCAAGTGTGCTGAATGGGCAAATATTTTAAGGGCACAAGCAGCCTTTCTGAATACTGGCTTTCATCCATAAATTGGAATTTTCTTACTATTTTTTAGCACTTCCGAAACTTTAAGCTGATTTTTAAATAAAAATTTTATCAAGAAGTTTTAATTGTTTTTGACAAGATTTGACTAAACTAGACCACAATGACCAGACATGGTTTATAAGAGGGCAGTTTTAATTTGGAAGTTGCATGGGAAATCTATTTAAATGAATCTAAACTGTTTGTCTCCCACCATGTTCTGAGTCTCCTCAGAGAGTTTTGCAGTGTACTGTACATAAGTTCACATTAGTATCATACATGAGACCCTTGACTACACTAATTATAAATGATTTATAGATAAATGGATTGGGAAAACCCCAAAACTAAACTTCAAAAAGGCTCTTGGATTTACTGTATTTCTCACATTGTGTAACCCATCATGCAATATCTAGTTTTATTGATGGAGACCCTCCAGATTATTTTCCAATATGGGAGATTTTTGAAAGAACAGCGTGAACACTTTGCAAAATGGCCTGTTTTAGGGCAACTTACCTGCTTAAGGCTTCCTCAGATTTATCTTAGATTATATTTTCTCATATGGCAGCACATTGAAAAGGCAGACACTATAATTTTACCTTACAAGGAAAAAAACTTTTAGAGTTTTATGGTTTCTTTAAAAATAAACTAATTTTGTTTATTTGGTTTTTTTCCCAGTTCTAATGTCAAAAACAATAGTCCCTGAATAAAGAAAATGCCAAAGAATAAAAACAAGCCCATGCATTTAAGTTGTAGAATTACTTTTTGAAAATAATACTAGACTAGACTACAATTTTATAACTGAACCACATTTTAATTCTATCTTGCACAAGGTCATTGCACACATGACTTGAGTTCTCCTTAGAGCTTTCACATAACTTCCTAGGAGACTGAAGAATTTATAGAGACAAAATAGGCAAGGACATTTCTTAGAGAATATGCAATGCAGTTCATCCGGAATGACATCTTGGAGGTTACTTTGTCCTCCCTGGTCTCATATAAGTCATGCTGATGTGGTAAAATATTTGTGAAATTCATAACCAAAGTGTTCTGTTATATAAAAAAAATTAAGTACTTCCAGCCAAAGTCCTAATGAGACCAGTCTCAGCTTCACATTCCCCATGAATAATGAAAATGCTCCTCTTGAGAAAGTATGAGATTTTAATTTTATTAGTTCTGATACCAGAAAAATCCCCTCATGTACTCATCCTCACTTTAAGGTGCCTTTGTGATTATTATTAGATAACTCAGGATGGAGCATTTGGAAAGCCAGTAAACTTTTCATCCAGTAAACCACTCAGCTCTTTAATCCATCTTAGTTCCAGTTTCTAAATATGGAAGTCACAAAAAGATAGATCCCGTCAACATGTCATATTAGAGAAAAAGAAACTGGTTTTCTTTTGATTTACCTGCTACCACAGAGCATTTCCAGAAAACCATGCTTTTACAGGGCACATTAGGATCATAAATGTGTTAATGCATAAAACATCCCATTATTCTTGCTATCTCCTCCAGAGAAGGAAACGGTGATAGAGAGAGATTAATGGATGGACCAAAAGCCATCCAGGAAATTAGTAGCAGGTCTGGGATTAGACTTCTGAGTTCCTGCCACCCACTGTTAAGTAGAAGTCAATAGTCCACACAGCCTCTCCAGATTCCATTTAAAGCTGCACTGGAAATGTGGGAGGGGAGGGCACTGCTCATTAGTCCTGGAAGCTAGGTATGCAAATCATCAGCTAAAACTTACAAGCAGCTCATGCAACAAAAAAACAAACAACCCAATCCAAAAATGGGCAGAAGACCTAAATAGACATTTCTCCAAAGAAGATATACAGATTGCCAACAAACACATGAAAGGATGCTCAACATCACTAATCATTAGAGAAATGCAAATCAAAACTACAATGAGGTATCACCTCACACCAGTCAGAATGGCCATCATCAAAAAATATACAAACAATAAATTCTGGAGAGGGTGTGGAGAAAAGGGAACACTCTTGCACTGCTGGTGGGAATGTGAATTGGTACAGCCACTATGCAGAACAGTATGGAGGTTCCTTAAAAAATTACAGATAGAACTACCATATGACCCAGCAATCCCACTACTGGGCATATACCCTAAGAAAACCATAATTCAAAAAGAGTCATGTACCAAAATGTTCATTGCAGCTCTACTTACAATAGCCCGGAGATGGAAACAACCTAAGTGTCCATCATCGGATGAATGGATAAAGAAGATGTGGCACATATATACAATGGAATATTACTCAGCCATAAAAAGAAACAAAATTGAGCTATTTGTAATGAGGTGGATAGACCTAGAGTCTGCCATACAGAGTGAAGTAAGTCAGAAAGAGAAAGACAAATACCATATGCTAACACATATATATGGAATTTAAGAAAAAAAATGTCATGAAGAACCTAGGGGTAAGACAGGAATAAAGACACAGACCTACTAGAGAACGGACTTGAGGATATGGGGAGGGGGAAGGGTAAGCTGTGACAAAGCGAGAGAGAGGCATGGACATATATACACTACCAAACATAAGGTAGATAGCTAGTGGGAAGCAGCCGCACAGCACAGGGAGATCAGCTCGGTGCTTTGTAACCACCTGGAAGGGTGGGATAGGGAGGGTGAGAGGGAGGGAGACGCAAGAGGGAAGAGATATGGGAACATATGTATATGTATAACTGATTCACTTTGTTATAAAGCAGAAACTAACACACCATTGTAAAGCAATTATACCCCAATAAAGATGTTAAAAAAAAAAAAAAACACGATTGTGAAAACAGTCAGGGAGCCCATTTCCATTCCAAGTTGTTTAGAAGTCTCCCGCTGTCTCAAAGATGTCATCCCAACAAAGGAATCAAAAGGCAGAACATGGAGAAATGCTGAGCCTACTTGAACTGCAAACTTCCAACCTACATTATCTCCATATCCATGCAGAATGATACCATGAATTGTCTCCCAGAGCGGAGAATACCCTGAGAGTCACATTAAAGTCATAAACAGAAATAGGAGCCCTGATGGCCTCAGTGGCTTCTCTATTGACTTTTTTACATGATGGCGGCTGATAATTCACAGTGGGCTCATATCAGTCTTTAGGCACCTGGGCCAAATGTCTTACAAAGGGAGTTGTTTATGAAATAATGAAGAGTGAAAAGACCTGAAAGAGGTTACTAGGTCTGCCACTTTCCAGCAGGATGACCTTGGGCAGGTTACCTACCTTTCTGTGACCTCATTTTTATCATCTGTGTCTGGAATCTAAATTACTTAAGCCTTATATACTGCACGGGGCTATTGTGGACATAAAATGAGATGGCAAAGATATAGTTGTTTATAAAATTGAAAGCCTGAAGTCGGTAAAAGGAAATACAATAATTGAATATAAGAGCATCCACATATGTATAACAAAACAAACAAAACAAACAAAAAGAGCATTCAGAATGGTTCTTCAAAACTTCAACCTCTTTAAGCAATAAATGTACACTTAAATATTTATGATGAACTGAGCATTTTATTTTGTGGTTGCTTGCTTTTAGGACAGCAGTGTGTTTGGTGACAGGAACACAGACTTTGGAGCCATAGAAACCTGAGTTCAAATCCTGATTCCACTACTTTCTAGCTGTGAACTATTTGATTACTTCCTTAGCCTTTCTGACCCTCAATTTCTTCACTTGTAAAACAGGAACATTCATACCTACCCTAAAGGGTGTTGTAAGAAAAAGTGATATTGTAAGTGCAGGGTTGGACCGTTGTACACAGTACGTACTTAAAATATGTCAACTATGATTAATATCAAAATGAGTTACACAGAAATGTATTCACTGTGCACATACCAACACGTCAGTGTAAGTAGTGCCATAGGCCATCCAGGTCATGGTTTTGGATTCTGATAAAGTAAAGATTCTGGTTTTGATGGTCTGATTTACTAGCCACTGGCCTACTACACTAAACACAGGAGCATAAATCTCCTACAGCAGGTGGTGGAAGGTTCACCCTGGTGAACACCTGAGAAGGCAGTATTATGGGAAGAAAGCCTGAGGACATCATGAGTGAACCCACAGTGCACCTTTTGGGAAGTGAGTTTATAGCAATTTAGCAATGGTAGAGCCTCCAATCTGAAGCTGTCTTTCATTAATTCATCAAGGATATCTTAAGTCCCTTTTCTGTACTGAGACAGGTACAGAAAAAGATTTTTTAAAGAAATATCTCAAATTTTTAAAGTATAAGGCATGACCCCTACAGTCCAGAAACTCATTATCTAGTTGGTTAAACAAGATTAACCTTCATGAAATAGTTAAATAATAACCTCCTGCTGACCTCGGCCAAGATGAGACCAAGCGAACTGCTGGGTCACTCCTCCTCTGCAGGTCAAATCTGAGCTCAGAAAATTGTAGTTATCCTGATCTTATAGAGCATATCACTGTCTCTCCTGGTCCATGGGCCTAATTCTAGGTCCCTGAGAAAGTCAGCCGAATCCATTTGTTCTTACTACACCGCCACTCACTGGGTTGTACAAAAGATTTCTACTTTAGGGCAATGATCAGCCAAATGAAGAGGTACTGAGAAGGGTGAATGTCCCTCCAAATCAGGTTAAAACACACAAATGCACACCTAAAAGCACACAAACACTTCCAGCTGCTGCTTTTTTTTTTTTTTTTTTTTTGGCTGCATTGGGTCTTTGTTGCTGTGCGTGCGTGGGCTTTCTCTAGTTGCGGCGAGTGGGAACTACTCTTTGTTGCAGTATGTGGGCTTCTCTTGTTGTGGAGCATGGGCTCTAGGTGCTCAGGCTTCAGTAGTTGCGGTGCACGGGCTAAGCAGTTGTGGCTCGCGGGATCTAGACTGCAGGCTCAGTAGTTGTGGTGCATGGGCTTAGTTGCTCCACAGCATGTGGGATCTTCCTGGGCCAGGGATGGAACCCGCGTCCCCTGCATTGGCAGGCAGATTCTTAAACACTGTGCACCGGGGAAGTCCCACCAGTTGCTTCTTTTAAAACGACTCAGCACACACTGGACCGCTAGGGCTCTGGCCCCTCTAAGTCCTGACTCTCCAGTCACACAAACAAAGCACAGAGGGCTATTGTGAATATAAAATGAGATGGCAAAGATGTAGTTGTTTATCACATTGAATGGATCGATTTTATTTCCAAGGATCAGACATCTGACTTTCGAAAGAAGCAACTCCTTTATCTTTTCATTATAATTTAGTTATTGTCTGTATCACCAGTAGGAACTTCACAGCAACTTCAGAATCACAGCTACTTTTCCCCCAGCTATCTGTTAAAATTCTCTCCATTTCCCTCAGTAGCTCTTCTTGGCATCGAATTCCTTAACTTTATCAAATATAAAACAAGCGGTGGGGTTGAAAGGCCCCAGAGCTTTTGGGGAAGTATAGTCATTTGCCAAGCCTTACATTTTAAAGTGATTAGCCAAGGTTTGAGAAATTTCTCAGAGTGACTGTAGTGTGGAACTAAATAAAAAACCACAGAGATATTTGTAGTTTAAATGTTCTTTAAGTAACTGCATTATTACCACAGCACCTCTGAGGCTTCCCCTTTCTGCAGATTGCACATGGTCACCACTTCCTAAATAGCTAGCCTTATTAAAACACTACAGGCTTTTATAAAAATATCTCATGCTTTGAATAATTTAATAACTGTGTTGAAAGGGGAAGACCTCGTTTTGTCCTACAAAATCCTACCTTTGGGTTCACCACCTGAAAGAAAGGAATCAATTTCAATGCATATGGTATATGTACTATGTGTCACAGACCATACTTTACAGAGAGGTAGATGGAGAAGAATTTGCAGAGGAGATGGCAGAGATCACTAACACCTTCAAAATGATAAAATGGAGTTTCAGGGCTCGGGTTAATCAAAGAGTCTGAGGAAGGAGAAAACATTGGGTCCCAGGATACTCCCCAAGCTTCTGTTTGCTGTTGTTCCTTTTAGTTACTAGCTTGACCCTCAACTGTCCTTATGAAACCAAGTTATCACAATCTATACTGGGATAATGTCTTCAATCAGCTTAGTTGTGTTCTTGTTCTTATGTAAATATCATCTTGATATTTATTGATTTCCCACCAAGAGATTAAAAATGTCAGAATGCCCATTTATGTCCCTGCTGTATCTTGATCCATCAGTAGGTATTGGAGGGTAGAGGCCCATTAATGTGGAAGAAATTTTGGTCCTTTCCCTGGCAGCCTTGTGCCCAAGTTAATGATTCTACAACATGGGTTTGTTTCCTAGGAGAAAGTGTCCCCTTAGAGCAGGGAGAGGGAGGCATATTTTCTGTCTTCATAGCAAAGTATTTTGCAGTAGGCTTTTTTTTTTCCTTTCTGTTAATTCTTGGCCTGAGCAGACAAGTAGCAATGAGTCTCAGGTAAGGCAAAAACAATTTTAAGCACTTCTCCCAGGGGCAAATGCTATATAACAGGAGACCTGTTCTGCCCAGGGGCTGGCCTTGGTCTTTGTTCCATAACATGCTAGTTAAAATTCTTATCGTTGCCCAATGACAATCAGTCCCTGGGAATTCTGGAATGGTTGCAAACCTGCCATTTCCTGCAATTCATCAAAACCTGGTTTCCAAATGGTTTTGACTTTCTTCAGAAATATCATCATATATCATAGTCATAGGAGTCCCCTGTGCTCCTCTTCCGCACTAGGGCTGGGTCACCTTTCAGAGCACTTATTTTCATTGGAAGAAAATGTAGGATGGAGTGACCTTTGATGAGACATGTCTAATCTAAGAGAGATGGTTGTTCATGATCTAAATTGCAGATAAGTTAAATGAGCTTATCTCCCAGAAGGGCTAGAGCAAGACAAAACAAAACAAAACAATAAAAAAATTCAGTGAGTATTCAGTCTGTGGTTTAGGAGAGAAAAAAAACAAGGATTCCTAGATTGAATGCAAACAGAATAAAAATTAAGGACAAGCAGAGCATCCTTGGGTAATGTGGCAAAAAGAACACTGGATTGAGGAGATCTGAATATCAGTGTTCCTTTTCCAACCTGGGGTAACTTCTCTCTGATCTCAGTTTCCTCAGCTCCATGGCTTTCCAGTACTAACATTCTGGGATTCAAATCAAGAGATCACTATAAAATCAGCCCAGAAGTCTCCATCATCTCTTTCCCCTAAGGCAAGAGAAGGAAATAAGACAAAAAAGATGCTACACTGCATAGCTGGACTCCTCCCATTGTCATGGCCATTGCTTACACCCTGTCACCCAATTTCCACAGGGACCTCTTCACAACCTACTTGGGCTTCATCAAGTAAACAAAAAACAGTTCAAATCCCTATTCCTCCAAAAAGGCCCAGAGCCTCCTTTTTCTAGTTCCAAGCTGAGAACAATGTGTAGCCCTTCTCTCCTTTTATATTTTCATTTCGCATTGCCTAGACATCTGCTATGTTTCATTCCCTCCTGTGGTCAGAGGTCATATTCGAGACCTGTTAGAGAAGCATCACAGACCTCATAAGTAAGGGTCGGCCTGTTTGGCATTTCTTCTAGTCCAAATCAGAGACTTCTTCGCCTTTGCTCCATTAATCTTCACTTGCACCCACTGTGTGCTGAACCTAACCCTACACGCTAGAAGGCTTGGAGCTTACCATGAGGAGGCCGTGTGGAGTTGGAGGGAACAAAGCAGAGGAAATAATGACCTCTGTACAAGTGGACCATGGATCCAAAATGCCAATGGGAAGAGCAAAAAGCCATAGGAAATGTATGAATTTTCCTTCTGTTTATGTTCATATTCCCAAGACTATTTAAAATTATTAGATTCACTGAATTGGAAGGGGCTTCAGAGACCATCTACTCATCTCTGTAATTTTAAATAAGAATCCTTCTTTAATTATAGGTTCTTGTGTATATGCTTTTCTGCAAGTTCATAACATTTTCAAATTTGTCTGAATTTAATACTTCTTCTAATTTACACCTGTGAGTCAATATGGGTATGTATTTAATGTACTTAAGCGTAACATAATTCATCATAATTACACAAACTAATGTTTCAGGTTCAGAATGGGAACATAGCTAGAAATACAATAATTATTGTTTTCTATAGAGAATATTAGACTATGAAAAGAAATGACACTTCCTTGTACAAAAACCTGCGAGGTGCATGAAAATGAGGTCTCTAGCTGCTCTGCTTTATTTTCTAATTGTGCTTTCCTCATGTCTTACTTAAATTAATATCTCTTCTGATTAATAACTGTATAGCTGAGTTCAAAATTCCAGTGTCATGGAGGAGCGATTTAAATTTTTTAATTTATTTTTATGGAAAATAGCTTTTCCCTGCTTGACCTTTTCACGTTCACATGTAATGCTGCCCAAGCCCTGAGTCACATATCTAATCCGCTATGCCTGGCTCCGCAGGATTCCCCTCACTCTGCGTGGAAAATCCCTGGCCTACACCAGACCTTTGCTGTTGCAATTTACTGGCTGATAAATTAGAAAGCCGGAGCTCTGACTTGTTTAGTCCCTGACTAGGAAAGGGGAAGTTGTACTTGATTAAACTGGTTCTAAAAAAAGGAATGCTATCTAATCTATATGGCAATGGGGCCCTAAACCCAGCTGGGGGACTCATCCACCACAAGGCCTGTTTCAGGAAATCACATCACATACCATCGCAACGCTCTTGTTGGGGTTTGGTTGCCGTCATTTTAATAAGGCAGGTTGTGAAAGAATGAAGATTTGTAGCTCAGAATAAAATTGTCTCAGAGTATTATCCATCCATTTAAGAACTGTAACTGAATGCCGCAACGTGAGACACTTTCACTAGTTGTTGTGGATACAGAGATCAGTAAGCCATGAGCTGGCCCCATGGGGCTCACAGTTTAAGGAATTGTCCTCTCCTGGAAGGTAGGCACATACCTGATTTTATCCCAGCAGAAATCATTTCTTAAGCAAGGCTGGGTCTCATTGCCTCTTGGTTGAATGAAAAGGAAGATTCTGTAGACAGATTGAGCCCAGTCAACCAAGAACAAAAACTTACCAACTAACAAAGCTTTATCACCATCCTGCTCTCAGAACGGCTCCCAGGTATTAAAACTTGAAAACAAAAAAGCATGTATTTTTCTACTTTTGTCAAGTACATTTCTCTTTCATTCATGATTTGGCAATGATGAACCATATATGTCGAAGCCTGAATGTTTTAATTCCCTTCTCAATTTTTGCTGAGTCCTGAAGTGGCACGGTTTGGTATTGGTCTTGTAGCTGCTTTTTAGTTCCTTATTTGGGTCATTAGCATACAAATGGCTCCTTCCACATATTTATTGTTATCTCTGCCTTCCACTGGAGGGTAGTGTACTGGGGAAAGTCCTGCATGTGGAATTGGATGCTAGTCCCAGTCCTGTTGCTGACTAGCCTTGTGACCTTTAACCAGCCACTTCATTTCTCTGTGACTCAGTTACATTATCCATAGAATAATGGGTTATATTACACAGTCTCTTTACTTACTCTCTTTCCATCTTATGAGTCTAACATTTGTAAATTTTAAACGATTACATCTTTGGGGCAAAATATGAATGTTCCTCTCTCCCCAGTAATATAACAAGTGTTGGCAGATAGGGACAAGGGGCTTTTAATCTCCATTCACATTAGAAATAGGCAAATGACTAGAACTACACCCATGTCTCACTTATCAGAACCACCACTGTTGTTTTATAAATATTCTTAATGACCAATTCACTCCTCTCTACCCCTCTTCATTTCATCAGCCCTTCTGCTGACCAATTTCTGTTGATTCTATACTACATTCCAGGCCTCAGTTCAAAAACCACTCCCTGCAGGAAGCATTCCTCAGTTCCCCCAGCCAGAAAAGAAATCTCCCTCTTTCTCATTCTTCTCCCAATGCACTACCCTCTCTTGAGTCATTTAACTCTTTCTACTGTGTTTTACAATAAGGATGGATATTTTTAAGTGTTCTTGGGTTTCCCAGAAGGAAAAGCCTGAGTAACTATGAAATCCTGGTCCCTGGCCTCTTACGGATGTGCTTCTTAGACACGAAGAAAATGTGTAACTTACTCTGATTGGTGGCATCATTCAGGGATGTAATTGTTCAGAGCCATAAACATGCTTATGTTCTACATCTTGTTTGAGTCTCAGACACTTAGGGTCCTGAACCCAGAAATGACTCAGCCCTCAAGGTGAACCAAATGCCCCACATGTAAGTGTGAGACTTAGACATCTAACCCTGTATGTCTGGAAAAGCGACCTCTTGCCCCCACTTTCTTCTTAGTTCCTCCCTTCCTCCTTCCCTTTCCTCCTTCCTTTTCCATTGCTCTCTTTCTTCCTTCTTTTATTCCTTCCTTCCCTCCTCTCTTTCTCTCCTTCTCTCTTTCTTTCTCTCTCACAAATATCATCACATTGCTTCATTAGGATTCTGCCCTAGAGGAAGTCAAAAACCCAGCAAATTTCCAAGGATTGGGCTCCAACTAACTTCACCAAGCAGTTTCAAGATTTACCAAGACTCCTGGCTCCTCTTCCAAGCCTCCATCATGCAGTCTGCTACACGACAGGAAAAACGACAAATAAGCTCATGACCGTGCAGCCAGAAACACTTGAACTTTCTGTGTTTTCAATTATTTAGGCCAAAATGAATCACTTGCTTTCTTTTCGTTTTTTCTTTTGGAAAAAGTTTTACTTCTCATTTCCTCACTGGACACATAATTTTGATTTATAAGCCCAACAGTCCCGAGTAAAAGGAAGTTTTAAACAAAGCTGATGCCCCTGCCTTGGGTTGTTTATCTCCTTTCCCTGCAATATTTTCAGAAAATGCTTTGACTGGCCTTCTTGAAGATGCAAATCCAACTTGCGCCCAGCAAACCTCCTGAGTCTGACTCCACAAGGCCTCTGAGTTCTTCTCATTCAAGGGCTTCATCTTATAAATTCCACTGAACTTGCTTCAACAATAATGTACTTTCAACTGGGATAAATCTGTCTTCCAATATTATGTCTTGTAAATCTCACTTTGCAGGGGTATTTACAATCCAGCTACTGCATGCTTACTTTATTGAGTAGGAATGAATAAATCAGTTTCCCATTTCTCTCCAATCTCCATTGCTGTTATTTTGATTTGGGGGCTGTTCAGAAGTCTCTGATCAAAGTACATGATTATAAAAACATCTCTTGACCTGAAAATTATTTAAGAAACAGACAGTGGACTTTGCATCTCTTCTCGTTATTTTCTTAAAATGAATCTCTCGAAGTTGAAACAAAAGGATGAATTTTAGATGGGCAATTTTCCTTAAAAGCCTAAAGACAACACATCCATCCCCCATGCCCAGATGTTGCAATGGATATTGATTATAAATAATATTTATTGAACGCTTAACATGTTTGCATGTGCTAACTCGATTAATGCTCACAATAATCCTTTGTGGTAGGTACCCTGATTCTCTTCATTTTACAGATGAGGAAACTGAGGCATAGGAAGGTTAAATAATTTGCCAGAGTTTACACATCAGTAAATGGAAGAGCCTGAATGTAAACCCAGGCACCCTGGCTCCAGCATACTAATCTGTCTCTCGTTTTAACTGTGCAAACTCTGTTCTATGTGTTTTATCATTAAACTTTACAAGTACATAATGCTTTTCAGTCTAAAGACCATTATCTCATTTTTGCCTTATCACCTAGGCAGCAATATTATTTCCATTTTACAGATGAGCACCCTAAGCCTAAGAGAAGTTTAGTGACTTGTTCAAAGGGAAAGCTGGTTTCCAAACCCTAAACTTCTGACTGCCACAATGGTACCCATCCTGGGGGCTCAGTTTTCTCATCTATATGCAAAGTAGCCAAGGAATCCACCAGTCCTCAAAGGCTTGGATCTCTGTACTAAGTACTCTTTCACTTCTTTATCGAACACCTTCTCCAAGTGTTAACTCCATGAGAACAGGGGCAGGACCTATGTCATTGCCTCCTGTGACCCTCACATCCAGTACAGAGTAGATGCTCAGTAAGTGTTTGTAAATGTACCAGGCACAGTGCTAAGTCCTGGGCATGCCAAGATGAATGAGGCTTGGCTCCTTAATCGCAGGTGAGACTCTCAAGAGTCCCCTTTGCAGTTACGTGGGCCCTGCAAGCCCCACAATCATTACGTGGACAATGGCTCCCACTGTGTTAAACTCCACCAAAAGATAATTGACCGTGACGTGAGTTATGTGTCCCAAGCTGAATGGCGTCAGGGTCGATTACTTTATTCTAGAGGCCACAGCAAAGAGGACCATTTGCAATGTAGGGCTCACATCATTAAAACAACATTTAGGGATTTTGTTTTAATGTAAGTGACGGGTTTCCAGTGCTATGCAACCATCAAAGTAAAATAACCTGTGCTCTAAACACACCTCCCCGAGCTCTCAACACAACACAGAGGACACCAGGGAATTGAGCTGTGATGGATAGAAATGCCATGTCTGATCTGTCTAAATCAGTCCCAAGACAAACTTGGCCAGCGTTTCATCTCTAACCTGACAAACTTCAGGCGTTAGGTTTTCTCCAACCATCTCCAAGAGATAGAAGAGTGATTTTTACAATGTTGACATTCAGGTTTGAAACTCAGCTTATTTAGGGTTGCCAGATAAAATACAGGATGCCCTGGAATTTCAGATGAACAACAAATAATTTTTCATGTAAGTATGTACAAGGCAATATTTGGGATACACTTATACTTCAAAAAAGTGTTTGTTGTTCATGTGAAATTCAAATTTATGTGGGCACTCTGCATTTTTATTTGCTAAGTATGGAAATCCTAAGTTTATTGCAAAAATCAAGCAAATAAAAATTCTTTATGTGATTGACCTTGCCTATTGATATTGGGTAAGATATAGAAGCCAAGGAAGAATGGGAGATTAGGCCTTGGGTGAGGTCTGTCTTTTCAAGGAGATAGGCATATTACCCCAGACACTGTCTCTGTCATTCGTGAGTGCACCATAAGGAAGGATCATTTTGGATATTTAAGGGTGATAGTTAAGATGTGGGCTCTGGAGTCAGGCTGCTGGGATTAAACTCCAGCATAAATCAGTTCCTAGCTGTGTGACCTTGGACATGATGCTTACGTTTTGCCTCAGTCTCCTCAGGTGTAAAATGGACATAAAAATAGTGCCTATCTCCTAGGACTGTGTGAGGATTAAATGATTTACTAGAGTGGTTTTAGTAAGCTTTCAATAAAGGTTTATCAACTCCACCACCGTCAACTTGATCATTCCCACTTCCAAGACAAACTGGTCTTCAACTAATAGTTGAAATAGCTTCAACTTTTCCTTTGGATGGCTCTCTGTTTCCTTATATAAAACATCTCAATGGTAACTTATGGTTACCAGGGGGAAGTGTGAGGGTGGGGGGAATGGATGGATTGGGAGTTTGGGACTGACATGTACACACTGCTATATTTAAAATAGATAACCAACAAGGACGTACTGCAAAAATAGAGAAATTTAAAATTAATTAATTTTAAAAATAAAAATTAATTAATTAACTTTAAAAATAAATTAATTTAATAAATAAAGGAATAGCTGATTCTACTATTGGCGAGTCACAGAAGTTTGCTCTAAAAACCCTCACAGAAGGAGGTGATGATGGTTGGACCTACATGGCACTAAAACAACCAGGTGAAAAATGAAAAGCTCAGCTGAAAAATTCAGTAGAGATAGCTGTTCAGAACACTTTCAATCTCCCAAAAGATGTTTTGGTGAAGATTTAGCATTTAATGAAATAGGTTTCTGTAGCCAGATACAGTCCACGAGTAACTCAACCATGCATCCGTACATCATTGGAGGCAGCTAATATATTGCCGGCATGTTTCTTCATGCCTTTAAATTCACACCTTCTGTTCAAATAAGTGGAGTTTGGTAGTAATTCTCACCGGAAGGCTGCAAAAGTGTGGGAAGGAATATCACTTTAAGGGGCCCCATTTATGATATAAGAAGCCATTGTAGCATGTTGTTAATTGTATGCACACAGTGGACTGCTGAAAAGCAAGGAGCACTTGTAGGAAGCCAGAAAAATATCTCCTGAGATCACTCCACTAGGTGATTGAATGTCCTTGCCTGGTGCTTTTCAACAGTCAAGACTAGTGTAATATGTGAGCTACATGCTACACACTCCTATAGCTTTTTGAAGGAACTTCGTTAACTCCAGCTTTCCCATAATTCCTTAGTGGACCTCCTAAACCAGATGTAAGATGCCAGAAGTCTCTTAGCCAAAAATACTCTATTTACCCATAATGGAAAACATTTACGCTTACCCTGTGTAATTTATTTTGTAATCTCAACATCTGAAAGACTTTTTTCAGTAAAATTAAGCCCAACAGTATTTTATTATATTCAGATCATGGAACTCTGATACCTTGTGAAGGATAGTTTGATTCGTTGTCAAAAAGTCTTAAAATCGCTTTCTCATCATTCTTTTAAAACTGCCTCACAACAGTATAAGGCCTTGATTAGTGTTTCTTTCTCCAGACTACTATTGTTTATGGATTTTAATGAATACAAAGTTCTGTGAAAATATTCTTAACGAATGAGCAGGTACAATAACAAGAAAGACAGTCTTTGCAGATAAGGGTCACTGAGGAACCACTCATAAGTTGCATCATTAACTCTGTTGGAAATTAGAAAGAGAGAAGTTGTTTATAATTTCTCTATTTTATTCTGATATGTACTAAATATGCAACATGCTTTGCATAACTCTAAATACATCTAACATTTTCTTCTAACACAGTATTTTTTTAAATGCTCCTTGATACTGCCATAGACTTAATAACGTCTATGGCAGGGAAAAATTTTTTTTTAAATATTAAGAAGCACTAGAATAGATAACAATACAGATCTTACCACCTGAAAATACCTTGAACATGCTTTGCTATTTTGGGGAATTGCTTGTGAGAAGCTGTCTACCTTGCCTTCTTCAGCTGTGGTCTGCTTTTGTTTTTGTTTTTGAGGAAGCTCTGAAGTGTTCTTCATGAAGGCACTCTAAGCATGGTGTCCCCACTTTCCCTCACACCCCACTATTTAGAAAACTGTCTAATTGCCCCACTGACAATTCATGGATTGCACTTGTGTTTAGCTTTCTTTTGCAGTTTGGTTGTTTTTTAAAAAAAATCTTGACTATAGCCAATACTAAATTAAGTTATTTCAGTTCCTCAAGGTTTGCCTTTTTCACCAGGTATCCAATGCAATTATCATCAATGGACTGCTGGCAAGATGACTTTCAAAGGAAAAAAAAAAATAGCCTTGATTTATAGTGTGTGCTGATTACCACGATATAAATATTCCCAGCAGAGCCAATTTCAAGTTATCAATGATTTAGCAACTGGCTCCAAGAATTCCTGAATATTTAATAATGTGCTCTTTCAAATCCATACAAACTGGCCCAGCACATCAGCAGAAGTTTCTGTCAATGACTTTTCTGCAGGACCACCTGGAAAATTGTGAATTATTTCCTTACAGTGGACCCTAATTGGCATTTAGTCCTTAGTCACAGCACAGACAATTTATTTTAATTTATTTCATTTGAAAGCATGCCTGCTCTCTATGAGGTGCCATGCTGGTTGTGGGGGAAATGCAAAGATCCAAACCTGATTCCTGACCTCCAGAAACCCACAGTCCCTCAGAAAGCCCAGACAATACGCAAGAAACTATAATATGAATCTGACCATGGGAAGTGCTATATTAAAAGCACAGATTTAAATAGGAAAACAGGAGAGGAAGAAATACCGTGCAAACAGTGCAGAGGAAAGTACCTCTATTTCTAATAGTTTTAGATCAAGCTCAAGATGGTCAATGAATTTTTTAAAAAAATAGAAGTAGAACTTTAGTCAAAAGGAATAAGGAAAAAGGCGGGTTTATAAAGCTTTTAACCAAATCTCCCAAAAGCTGAGGTGGGATGATTCTGCCCGAAACTAATCGAAAATCGTAGTGAGCAAAGCACTCCTTTTTCTACTTCCAACATCAAAATCATATTTCTTTCTGTTTTCCTACAGTTGAGTTTGAAATGTCATCTGACTAGATCAACATAGTATTGTTTCACAATTTCCAAATGCTGTAAGGTATTCCCAACCCAACCTCCCAAAATACCAAATACCATCCCATAATAAACCAGTCCCGAACAGTACTAATTATTAAATACTTAACATGTGGCAGCAACTGTGAAGTGCTTCATACATGTTATCACATTTAAATATGTGAGGTCCTACTTCTTCTGTGGCACCTCGCTCCCCTAAGTGCTACTTCCTAAGAAATCTTCCTGGAAATATCAACTGATGGTCCACAGAAAAAGGAAAAGTGCCCCCTGCAATGGTTGTGAGCTAGAGATGCCTTCTAAGAATGAAAAGGGCAATAGTCCTATGGACTGTCAGTGGTAGAAAGCCAATGAGAACAAAACTGCCCCAGGAGGAAGAAGCCAGAGTGTAAACAGATAGTATGGGAGTCCCTGGAGAAAGAGAACCAGGCATGGGCTTTCTTGACATAAGAGAAGCCATTTTTGGCCTAAGTCATTTTGTGATCTAAGCCTGGCCACAGTGCTGGCTCTTGAACAGGTGTCAGTAATTAATGATCTTAAGGGAATGAAAGAATGCAGAAACAAAGGACTGTTATCAGGCAAGAGAAGTAACGATAGCAAAGATAACATATCAGTTGTAAAGACCCCCAGTTCTGTTTCAATAGTAAAGATTAGCTTGAAGTGCTCAACCACCTGATCAACTGGAACCTAAGGGATGATGATGTTGACCTTTTCTGACCCTCATGACTTCAATCAACTAAAGGTTGGACTCTGCCTACTGCACAGGTCCCTTCATGAATATGCATGTACCCTAGCTTAAGCTGATGCTGAAAGCTTGACCTCTGTGCCCCAGTGCCGAATCGAATCTCAGAGACAGTTTTGGGTGAAGTAGAAAAGAATAGCTTTATTGCTTTGCCAGGCAAAAGTGGACCCAGTGGGCTCTTGCACTTGAAACTGTGTGTCTCAACCCAGGGGAGTTTGGTGAGGAATTTTATAGCAATGGTACAAGGACGGGGTTGCTGATAGGATTAGGGTGTGTGCAGGGCCTGCACTCCTTTAATTTGGTCTCAAGTTATCTTTTGATGAACTTCTTTGGTTCCTTTAATCTGGCTTCAGGTGGTCTTCTCTGGAATGAAGAATGCTGACATCTTCCATTTGTTGGGGGTCTTAGTTCTATGAAGAGCTTAAAGATATTGTTATGTGTATCCCTTGAGGCGGAACCAGGACTCTGAACCAAGGCTGCACTTTTTTTCATGGCTGTTGCTCTCTTGTCTCTGCATCCCCTCCCTTCCCTGCTTAGCAACTGTTCAAATCTGCCCTTCAGAACTCAGGGAAGGTCACAGAAGCTGGAATCTATTCCCTACAAGCAACGGGGGACATGGAAAGGCTTGTGTACCCAGGAGCCCCATAGGGCCCTGCTCGGTTTCAAAAACTTCCCCAATTTTGCTGTTTGGGGAGACACTGCTTTGGGAAATCTCCCTGGTGTTCTCCTTGCTCGCTGCAGGTAACAAATCTTTCCTTCTCCTAATCTTTGCCTTGGTTGTGTCTTTTGGCTCAACACCCACCAAGAGGGGGATACAATTTTGGGGTAACAAGAGTACTTTCTGGAGACAGCATTGGGAAAGATGACAACATTTAACATTTCCTTCCAGAAAAGGAAAAATCTGATGCAGGGCCAGAGAAAAAAAAAAGGAGTGATGGAGTAAAGGAAAGAAAAATAAAAGAAAAAGAAACCATGCCCAGTGCCTGATGTGGTTTCATTGTGCAGATCTGGAAATTCCAACGTGGAAGCAACAGATAACACATTTGTCAAAATCTCTACCCCAACAAAACACCTGAAAAGAAGATAAATGATGAGGATATGAAAACAAAATAGGAGAAGTGAAGAGTAAAATGGGAGGAGGAGGATATAGAAAAAGTCAAGTGGGAGGCTATAAAATGATCCACAAAAATTTCAAATAAACATAAGCAAATCTGAAGACAAATGACAGTGTAGAAACTGCAGCAATAGTAGCAGACGCTTTCCCTCAAGGACCTAAGCAGATAGGAGACCCTAAAAGACATGGCACACAGGGACATCCAAGAGAATCTGTCTTCCTCAATCTGGCAGACACCAAGAGTAGCACTGAGAACAGAGCAGCTCATCCCCTACCCTTTTCATCCTCTCTCTCAACTAAAGGTTGGGAGAGAATCTAGATTCCTAGGCTAGTAGGAAAAGAGCAAAATTCTTAACTACCTTTTTTTTTTTTAACCAAAGGAAGAAAGAACTAACATCAATTGAACTTCCTTTACATTTGTTAGCTCACACAAACCTACCCCAGCCCTGAAATAGGTGCTATTATGTCCATTATAAAGATGAGGAAACTAAAACTCAAAGAGGCTAAGCAATTTGCCCCTGTTGACTGAAAAAAAAAAGCACAACCTAAAAGTTGAGAATTATGTTTTATTAGGCAGATATTCTGAAGCCTCAAGCCCGGGAGACAGCCTCTCAGAGTGCTCTGAGGGACTGCTCCGAAGAGGTAAGAGAGGAGTCAGGATACATATGGGTTTTTGCAACAAAGACCAGGTAGTCTGAACATCAAAAGGTTACCATTAATTAAAGAAAACCAGACATCTCAAGTTAACGAATTTAGCACTTTTCTACATATGGGAAGATGCAAGAGTCTGGACTTACTGAAATCATTCTTTTGATGTGCACCTTTGTTATCTAGGGCCAGTATCCTGTGCTTTCCCATCCTGAGCCCCCTCAGGGTGCACCACTGGGGGTAGCTGCAGCGGCTGAGGGCTGCAACATCCTTTGTTTACTGATTGGGCAGGCAACATTTTTCATTCACACCCAAAATTATTTCCCGTTCAGATTTGAACCCAGATCTACTTACTCCAAATGCATTCCTCTTTCCTCAGCAACACCACTTCCCACTTGGAAACCATAAAAAAGATGAAAAGACAAACCTCAGAATGAGAGAAAATATTTGCAAATGAAGCAAGTGACAAAAGATTAATCTCCAAAATATACAAGCAGCTCATGCCGCTCAATATCAAAAAAACAAACAACCCAATCCAAAAATGGGTGGAAGACCTAAATAGACATTTCTCCAAAGAAGACATACAGATGGCCAACAAACACATGAAAGGATGCTCAACATCACTAATCATTAGAGAAATGCAAATCCAAACCACAATGAGGTATCACCTCACACCAGTCAGAATGACCATCATCAAAAAATCTACAAACTATAAATGCTGGAGTGGCTGTGGAGAAAAGGGAACCCTATTGCACTGTTGGTGGGAAGTAAATTGATACAGCCACTATGGAGAACAGTATGGAGGTTCCTTAAAAAACTAAAAATAGAATTACAATAGCAATCCCACTACTGGGCATATACCCTGAGAAAACCATAATTCAAAAAGAGTCATGGACCAAAATGTTCATTGCAGCACTATTTACAATAGCCAGGACATGGAAGCAACCTAAGTGTCCATCAACAGATGAATGGATAAAGAAAATGTGGCACATATATACAATGAAATATTACTCAGCCATAAAAAGAAATGAAATTGAGTTACTTGTAGTGAGGTGGTTGGACCTAGAGTCTGTCATACAGAGTGAAGTAAGTCAGAAAAAGAAAAGCAAATACCATATGCCAATACATATACCTGGAATCTAAAAAAAAAAAAAAAATGGTTCTGAAGAACCTAGGGGCAGGACAGGAATAAAGACACAGATGTAGAGAATGGACCTGAGGACATGGGGAGGGAGAAGGGTAAGCTGGGACCAAGTGAGAGAGTGGCATGGACTTATATACACTACCAAATGTAAAATAGATAGCTAGTGGGAAGCAGCCACATAGCACAGGGAGATCAGCTCGGTGCTTTGTGTCCATCTAGAGGGATGGGATAGGGAGGGTGGGAGGGAGGGACACGCAAGAGGGAGGAGATATGGGGATATATGTATATGTATAGCGGATCCATTGTTATACAGCAGAAACTAAGACACCATTGTAAAGCAATTATACTCCAATAAAGATGTTCAAAAAATAATCCGTCCCTAAAAAGTCCATGTTTTTAACATCCTAACCTTGTCAGCCTGTGTCAATCAGTCACTGCCTCCCTGTCAAGAGCTCCACTGGCTGCATTCCTGACAGGATTTTGACAGGTTTGAGGATATCAAACATGTTTATTAGCATTCATTTTTGCCTTTAGCCTGTTAAAAATTTGCTATCTGAAGTGACTTTTAAAAAATCTATTTCCAATCAGTCAGTGGCAAAAAATTGTCAACATTATTTCTGATATGGCAATAATTTTCCTCTCAGAACCATTTCAAACTATCATTTCCTCAGTCCTCAGTCTCAAGCTTCCTCAGAATTGGTCATATTCACTTAATACACAAAGATTCTCTCAATTTGTACCCCATTAACTGAATTCCTTCACAGGCACTCTCCCTCTCAGTTAACTTAGGAAAGTTGTGTAGAAGAAACAGCACAAAACTTGAGGGTCAGGTTGTAAACTGGGCTCTTCTAGAAACTAGATGCATGACTATTAGCAAAATCACTTCATTGTCCTTTTTTTTCACCTACAAAATGGGGTTGAAATTGGAAAGGTTAATATAAATCATTATAAATGTTCCAAACTCTAGAGCATACATAGATTATCTAGGCTTGACTTAAGCTCCCACATATTTCTCTAGACTAGTTAATGTCACTTTGTACTGACTCCTTCAAGCTGTCCTTTTCTCCACTCCTACAATTCAGTGTATCTCACATACCAACAAGCAGTGTAGCTACACATCCCTATAGATAATTTTCACCAGCACAAAATCATATACTTAAAAAATTAATCAAAGATTTATCCACCCCCCAAAATACATAATAAATTCAAACTTAAGAGTTTTTATTGTCATAATTTAGCAATCTACCATCTTCAACTTAGAGCAGAATCTACCATTAAAACCTTCCTTATGGCTAAGCTCTCAGCATTATTCAGACCACCATCTCTGGCCAGTTCAGAAATCTTAGGAAATACATTTCATAATGTCTTCATTTAGCTTTGACCAATGAACCAGAAATCAGAGTAGGCTGCTTGCCTGGCAATGCTCTTGGAAATACATTGAATTATTTTGAAACTTCTTAAAGAAGTTTTGGGTTCAGTGTAAATCTGGGGCATAGGATGACATTAGTTCCTATTTTAGTAAAGGCTACTGCCTGTTTCAAATACGACTAAGCTGAACTGGTACACAAAGTTCAGTATGCCAGGCTCTTAGCACAAAGCAACTATTATTGCAAGTAATTTATTTTTCAACAGCATAATGCTTGTAGATTCTGGAAGCTGCAGAGAGAGTTTCCTAAGCTCTCACAAAAATGATTGGATTCGTGAGAGCACTGGTCCAGTACTTTCATCAAAGTTAAACAGGAAAATCTCAGCCAAGCAGTCCCAAAGCACACTCAGTTTCTCTTTGGAGTCTTTCTCCCCACGTGGTTCTTCAGACCAACTCCTTGATTTCCAACACCAATGACATTTTTAAATCCATGCTTCCAAGTCATGATTTTTGTGTGATGCTCTCTGACTACAAGCTTAGAGAAATTAATAACTCTCTAATGACTTTAATAGATAAAATGCACATGCTGTATGTAATATTTGGGCTCCCATTCTGGTTACTGAAATGCATAAACTCCAGAATTCCCTTATCTTTGCTTAAATATCCTCCTTAAGTGTGTGTGTGTATGCATGTGTGTATATATATATGTGTGTGTATATGTGCGTGTATATATATATATGGATATAGATGGCTATATCACATTACATACACACTTTTTATTGTAGGCCAGGAGTTGGCAAACATTTTCTTCTATAAGGGGCCAGATAGTAAATATTTTTGGCTTTGTGAACCATAATGTCTCTGTCACAAGTACTCCACTCTGCCATTCTAGCTCAGAAGCAGCCACAGACAATAAATACATCAATAAATAGGCATGGCTGCGCTCCAGTACAACCTTATTTAGAAGGCATTCAGTCCACGGGCTGTAGTTTGTCCACCCCTTGTCTTGGCAGCCTTTCCATAAAACAACCAGTCCAAGTAATTTTGTACCTAATCTAAAAATGGGTTGGGTTTTTATTTAACAAATGAAACTCTCTCTAAATAGAAGCTGTTTTGCATTTTTATTTCAACAAAAACAAGCAAGCAGAGATGTATTTTGGATTTAGGTTGTCTCATAATGATTGGAAATTTAAACACGTTTGCTAAAGTGCAAATAGTCATAATCATTTATATAAGGCTTTCCAATTTATAAAGTTCTTTGACGTTTTTTATTTCATCCAAATATCAAAAAACACTATGAAATAGCTGGGGTTTTTTTCTTTTTCTTCTTCTTATTTTGTAGCTGAGGAAACAAAGAGTTTCGTGACTTACTCAGAAAGCGCAGGAGCCAGTATTTGAACTCAGGCCTGACACCAAAACCATACAAACCTCACTGTTCCAAAACTAAATGATAGCAAAAATAGCAAGCCTACCTTGAACAATAAGCCTAAGAACATGTTTGATGAGCTCTGAATCCATCAAGAGAGAATGCCAATCAGTTGACATTTCTTTATTTAATACACAAATCAATAAACAAAACTGCAAATCAACACAAAGATGAGAATCAACATACAATGTTGTGTATAACAGTATTTATTACACATATGATAATACAATCCCTGATTTACATCTGATAATGAAATCACAAATTCAGAATAAGTGTAATTGTAATAAACTGTCTTAGTAAACTTTTCCTGGTTCTTCCTGACGACAAATTACTTTGTCTAAATATTAAACAACGGGATTCTAATCATCTATTTTAGAATTGTTTTAATTTAGAAAATTCAGATATATTTACCCATAGTTCCTGTGTTACAGATTTATGTGTCAGAACTCCTGCCACTTCTCCAAGTCTTCACGGTAAGTTGATAATTATTGAAATGATTCTGTTATCATATCTCCTAGTTTTTCCAGTACACAAAGTTGAGTTCTGTGTAAGTCTGAGACAGGAATGCCTTGTGAGCTGCTAAATAAATTTTTAGTAGCTCCTCCCCAAAACTTGTGCCAATTTAATCTTAAGCAAGTGAGTGCCAAATTTTATCATTTAAAGACTGTTCTCCTCAAAGGAAAAAAAAAAATGAAAGCGAAACAAAAATTGAAATATTTCTGCCTTCTCTGCTTTGGTTAACTTTAGACCATCTTCCCCAAGCAGAAATGTCATTCTTTTATTTTTCTTCTTACTATAAAGATAATTGTTTTAAAATTTATTTCTATGGCTTCAGAATTTCTTAAAAATACAAACTCATTTTCCATCCTTGCCTCCCAGATCTCCTTTGTATTGGCTGTGCAACTTTCATTTATTCACCCAAGTTTTGTACTTCTGTCCCTGTCTTTTCAAAATATGCTTTATAAATCTAAAGGTAAACAAGAAAAACTTTGGTTTGCTTAATCATTTATCACTATATTTTCAAATTTATGGTTACCAAAGGGGAAAGATGTGGGGGGTGGGGGGAGGGATAAATTAGGAGTTTGGGATTAACTTATACACACTACCATGCATAACATAGATAACCAACAAGGACCTACTGTATAGCACAGAGAACTCTACTCAATATACTGTAGTAACCTATCTGGGAAAATAATCTGAAAAAGAATAGATATATGTATAACTGATTCACTTTGCTGTACACCTGAAACTAACACAACATTGTAAATCAACTATACCCCACTATGAAATAAAAATGTTTTTAAATCACTATGTTTTTCAATAAAAAAATCAAATAAAGTTGTTTCCTAGGATTCTGCATGTGTAATCTCATAACAAAATTGTAGTGTATTTCAGCAGAAAATGCTTATAACCCCCTCTGCCCCTCAAGTACTATGTGACTGTGTGTGAAATTCTAACTTCTGAGAGTCTCGCTGTCTTATCTGGATCATCCCCAAATCAGGTTTGAGACAAGGATTTTGGTGCAAGTTACTCATTTGAGGTGGTGACAGCGGTGGGTGATCCCCAGAAGTACGATGAGTTAGTGGAGAAGTGAGACAGGGAAGAGACTGTTAGTGAGGGTTTACTCACAGTAAACCCTCCCACCTTACCCAGAACTCTCTGTGAGGCTACAGTACTTAGCTCGGAACTGTCCCACCGGGGTATTTATCCACCTACTCCTGTCCCTCACTCACTGGGGGTTGCCCCTGAAATGTTAGCTCTGTGGCACTTCTGGCCTGCCCGAAGGTCAAAGGACACCCTCACACACACGGAAAGAGACCCAGGAAGATGACCAAGGGCAGGAGAACGATCTGCAGGTAACATCCCACCTAAATGAAATACATTTGGATAGAGCACAAACAGAGCTTGCTATGCTCAGTTTTCTCCTTTTTTAATGGGGATAAAAATGTTTGCCTCAATCACCGAATGACGCGGTTGAAAAAATTAATCACAAGTCATATTTATACACCACTTTATAGCTCACAATGTATTTTCACAGGCATTTTGTAATACATTCCTCACATATTTCTGTTAAGGATGCTATACAGTTGACCCGTGAACAAAGTGGTGTTTAGGGACACCAACTGGCAAGCAGTCAAAAAATCCACATATAACTTCAGAGTTGACCCTCTGCATCCATGGTTCACAACCTGGGATTCAACCAACCGTGGGTTGCATAGTACTGTAGTATGTATTTATTTTTTTTAATCTGCATATATGTGTACCCCATGAAGTTCAAACCTATTATTTAAGGGTCAACTGTACATATATATAATGATGATCTCTGCTTAACACATGAAAATCTGAGGCTCAGAAAGGATACATTGTTTGCCTCACGTTACAGAACTAGCAACCAACAAAGATGGGATTTGAACCAGGTATATAACTATGAATTCTAGGCTCTTCGCACCACTGAATGTTTGAATGTTCTTTGCTAAGTACAAAGTACTCTAAGAATATAATGCATAGTTATCCCTCAAGAGGGGTCACACCAATGGAATAAGCCCATAAATAGAAATCAGTCCTATTTATTATCTAGATAGATAGATAGATAGATAGAGACAACATTTTTTGTTGAAGTAAAGTTGATGGACGGTATTACATAAATAATGCGTGTACAGCATAGTGGTTCACAATTTTTAAAGTTTACACACCATTTATAGTTATTATAAAACATTGGCTATATCCCCTGTGTTGTACAATATATCTTTTTAGCTTATTTTATACTTAATGGTTTGTACCTTTTAATCCCCTACCCCTATCTTGCCCCTCCCTCTTCCCTCTCCCTGCTGGTAACCACTAGTTTGTTCTCTGTATCTGTGAGTCTGCTTCTTTTTTGTTATATTCACGAGTTTGTTGTAATTTTTAGATTCCACATATAAGTGATATCATACAGTATGTGTCTTTCTCTGTGACTTTTTCACTTAGCATAATAACGTCCAAGTCCATCCATGTTGCTGCAAATAGCAAAATTTCACTTTATATATATATATATATATGTGTATATACATACATATATATATATATATCTCACATCTTCTTTCATCTGTTGATGGACACTTAAGATGCTTCTATATCTTGGCAATTGTAAATAATGCTGCTGTGAATACTGGGGTGCAGGTATCTTTTCAAATTAGTGTTTTTGTTTTTTTCAGACCTATACCCAGTAATGGAATTGCTGGGTCATATGGGAGCTCTATTTTTAGTTTGTTGAGAAACCTCCATACTGTTTTCCACAGTGGCTGCACCAATTTACATTCCCATCAACAGTGTAGGAGGGTTCCCTTTTCTCCATGTCCTTGCCAACATTTGTTATTTGTGTTCTTTTTGATGACAGTCATTCTGACAGGTGTGAGGTGATAGCTCACTGTGGTTTTGATTTGCATTTCCCTGATGATTAGTGATGTTGAGCTACTTTTCATATGCCAGTCTGCATGCCCTCTTTGGAAAAATGTCCATTTTTAATTAGGTTGTTTGGTTTTTTGATATTGAGTTGTATGAGCTGTTTATATATTTCGGATATTAACCCCTTATCGGTCATATCATTTGCAAATATTTTCCCCCATTCAGCAGGTTGTCTTTCTGTTTTGCTGATGGTTTCCCTTGCTTTGCAAAAGCTTTTATCAGGTCCCATTTGTTTATTTTTGCTTTTATCTCCTTTGCTTTAGAAGACAGATCCAAAAAATTATTGCTATGATTTACGTCAAAAAGTGTTCTGCCTATGTTTTCCTCTGGGAGTTTTATGGTTTCAGGTCTTACGTTGAGGTCTTTAATCTATTTTGAGTTTATTTTATATATGGTGTTAGAGGATGTTCTCATTTCATTCTTTTACATGTAGCTGTCCAGTTTCCCAGCCCCACTTACTGAAAAAGATAGCGTTTTTTTTAAACTCCATTAGTAAAATGAATGAAGGACATAAGTATGTGTGCTTTCTGACCCTGGTGTGGCTAGCTGGATACAAGTATATTCATATGATCAGCTTCTCTAGGAGCCACTTAATTACATCAAGGAGGGAGCAGGACAGAAGTTAAGCCCACCAAGGCACATCCAGGGACAAAGCCAACCAAAGGAAAGACAGTTTTGTAAGCAGATTGAGAGCTCCTCCATTTTTGTAGGCTCAATATGCACATTACCTTTCTCAAAGGTGCTAGTAAAAGAAAATTACAGCTTCCACATAGTCTTGGTCACCTGAGAGCTGAGTGGAGCAAAGGCTGACTTTCCTTGGCTTCTGGTCAAGGCACTTTACTCACCAGAAGAGGGTCATGAGACTCCTCTTATGAAGCAAAGACTCAGGAGAAAGGTAGAAAGCACACACCCAGTGTATTCATTAAGCAAAATGTTTTCATTAACTTTGTTCACATTACTGACCTGTTCTAAAATTATTCCTGTTCTAGCAAGCAGGCATTCACTCTGGGGTTTTTCTCCAAATAGTACCGGCCCATTTACTTTTCACTCTGTACATTTATTTCTCTTCATTTATTAGATTTCTTGAATATCCCCATAGCCCACAGGTCTCTGGGCACAGGTTCAAAACTAAATGCCACAATTACATGAAATGCAATGGCCAAAGAATATAATTTCTTATAAGAGAAGGGTGCGTGGGTAGGAAGTGGAAAGACTTTATCAGGGGAGCCAATGCCAAAACAGAAAGGTACATCTTGTACCACACCCTGTTGGCACTAGGCACAAGGAGTTATTTGGTGAACTCAGTAACTTAGCAAAACCCTTAGAAGTCTGAGACTGGATTTAAATTTATATGTCAGTAGTTTAAGTGAGATAAAAAGCTGGCCAAAAAATCATTCCTCTCCCCTAATCTGTGGTTATATATCTATGGTCAGGAAAGCTAAGAATGAGCCCTAGGGAGCAAGTTACTGAACTCATCTCATACAGATAGGGCTGAAGTGTACTAAATGGAGAAAGAATGGATACAATAATCATTAATATTTCTCGAGTGCTTACTACATACCAAGCACTATTCTAACAGATACAGATATAGATACATTCATCTAAACAGTACAAGAACATTTTGAGGGATATTTTATCAATGAGAGAGTTCAGGCACAGAGAGTTCAAGTAACTCTCCCAAAGTCACACAGCAGTTAGATGGGGGAGCCAAGATTAAATTCAGACAATCTGACACCCCATGGCTATACTCTACTGACTGTAGGGACCAAACATATATCCATATCCGAGTGAGGGATGTGACCATTTAAGTATCACTTTTTTTGGCAAGGGCATGCTAAGACGTCATCAAAATGGATTCACGAGTGGACATGGCAATATTTGCAAGCTACTTTTTCTCTCTTATTTCTGGGTAGAAAAATACACTTCTTATAGACCTTTCCTCCTCTTATTCTTTTCTTTTTACTTCTCCTTTTTGGGCCACATGGCCTCTTCTTAAGGGATAATCCTGTTGCCAAGCAAGTAGGGGAAAGCCTAGAATAGGCATGGAAGAAGGAAAAGATGTTAGGATTACTCTATCCCTAGCTGAGACCCTAACTTTGGTCTTGACTCCTCTGACCTGAATAACAGTATATAATATAGACATCTATGTTTTATATTTTAGATATCTGAGCATACAATATAGATATCTATGTTTTAAATAAGCTGTATTTAATTTAATTCAATTTAAGCATACACCATGTTGTTATAAGTGAAATGGCACTGGACTAGATACCTTTGTCTCCAAAATAGGAACTGACTGACCGTGAGACACCTGAGCAAGTTACTTCGTGTTTCTGAACCAAGTTCTATATATAATACAGTAAAATATGGTAAGGAGGTAAAACTTTATTCTGTATCTTAGAGATGTTGAATATTATTTAGCTCAGGGTTTAAAGTATCAATAATTAGGACTTCCAAAAATAAAGTAACATGAAGACTTCCAGTTTCAACTCCAATGTGTGAAAATCTTATCATCATTCCCATTCTTACGAGAAAAAAAATGAAAAAAAATGGAAACAAAAACTTTTCTTGGACCCATTAGAGAACTGAGGTTGCAGGAGAGACAGGTGAATTCAAAGAATCACAGCCAAGATCTGCGTACTTGGAGCAAATAAATTGGTACGAACCCATGGGTGGTAATTTTGAAGAATTTCTGGAGGTTTAGTGTGGACTTGCTTGAGAGCAAGAAACTCCTAGAGACCGAAGTCTAGGGAGGCCCCTACACATTTGTGAGTTTTATCTCCAGGAATCCAAGGCCTCATAGTGAAGAACTAAGAAATACGTGCCCTGACTCTGGCTGGAGGAGTTGAAAAGTGACCATTTTGAAATATATTTAGAACATGCTCCATAATAAAAAACCTACTCTCCAAGGAAAAAGAATTAACAGAGCATTATTCCACCTAAGCAGAGGAGGCAGAAGGCATTTACCTAACCCTAATCCCTCCTGCTTTACCAAAGGTGGGGTGGAGGTGGCACTAAAAAAACACTTGAGACGGTAAGAGCCCAAGGTCACAGCCTCACACAAAAAAATTTTAAGATGAAATCATAAGATTATAGAATTCCTCCCCTCCTTCCCACCTTACCAGCACATTTGCAGGGCTCTGGTAGTGTATTGATTACAGGCGAAAAAACTGCAAGATACAGACTTTATTTAAGGAGGAGTTCTTAGCGAAGCTCAAAGAAGACAAAAGAGACAAAAATAAGGACACTTGAGGCATTCAAAGCCTCTGCTGTCTACAAATACAGCAAACATTAAACATAGCCCAACTTCTAGCCATATTAACATTAAAACTCACACTAAAGGCCTCTTTACTTAAGTTCCTAATACCTGATACATCATATCTGACTTTTAACAAAAATTACAGGACATGCTAAAAAGGCAAACAAAGGACAAAAACAAAAACAAAACAAAACAAAAGCACAATCTGAAGAGACAAATAAGTATCAAGGACCAGACTCAGGCATGATACAGATTTTGGAATTACCAAGCAGAGAATTTAAAATACTCTATAAAAATATCAAATCACTGTGTTGTGCACCTGAAACTAATATAATATTGTAAGTTAATTATGCTTCAATAAAAAATAATAATATAAAAAATCTTTTAAAAACAGAAGATTGGAAAAAGAAAAATATATATAAAATATAAATAACTATGATTAATATGTTGGGTTCTAAATTGATGTTTTTTTGTTGTTTTTTTTTTTGCCATACGTGGGCCTCTCACTATTGTGGCCTCTCCCGTTACAGAGCACAGGCTCTGGACGTGCAGGCTCAGTGGCCATGGCTCATGGGCCCAGCCGCTCCGCGGCATGTGGGATCTTCCTGGACCGGGGCACGAACCCGCATCCCCTGAATCGGCAGGCGGACTCTCAACCACTGCGCCACCAGGGAAGTCCAATATGTTGGGTTCTAATTTTAAAAATGACAATGTACACAAAGAAATGGGTAATATAAGCAGAAAGATTGAAACTCTAAGAAAGAATCAAAGGAAATGCTAGAAATCCTGTCCCTCATTATTGCAGATTGTTCTTGAGATGTTAGCCAAGTTTTTTTTTTTCAAAACAAACAAATACTGAAATGAAAATAAATAATGCCTTTGATAGGTTCATCTGAAACTGGACACAGCCAAGAAAAGAATCAGTGAACTTGAAGATATGTGAATGGAAAGTTCCCAAACTGAAATGGAAAGAGAAAAAAAAAAGGAAGAAGGAGGGGAAGAAGAAGAGGAAGAAGGAGAAGAAGAAGGGGGGAAGGGAAAGAGGAGGAGGAGGAGGAGGAGGAAGAGAAGAAGAAGAGAACATCAAAGAATTGTGGGACAATTTTGAAAGAGATAGCATATGTGTAACTGGAATACCAGAAGGAGAAGAAAGAGAAAACACAAAAGAAAACATTTGAGGTAATAATGACAAAGAATTTTCCAAAATTAACCCAGTAGGCTCAGAGAACAACAATCAGGAAAAATACAGAAAAAGAAAAAGAGTCTGCACATAGACATATTACATTCAAATTGCAAAATTCCAGAGACAAAGAGAAAGTCTTAAAATAAACCAGAGGAAATAAAAACATCTTATCTACAGAGGAACAAGAGTAAGAATTGCAGTGAACTTCTTATCAGAAACCAGGCAAGGAAAAAGAGAGTGAAGTGAGATATTTAAGTGCTGAAAAACAAAAACCACTAACCTAGAATTCTATATTCAATGAAATTATCCTTCAGAAGTGAAGGAAATATAACAACTTTCTTAGATAAACAAAAATATAGGGAATTCAAAGCCAGCAGTGGACTCTGCAAGAAATGTTAAAAGACGTTTTTTAGGGAGAAGAAAAATAACGTAAGTCAGAAACATTTACATAAAGAAAGAGCATGAGAGAGAAGTAAATAAAGGTAAAATAAAACCTTTTATTTTTCTTATTCTTAATTGATATAAAAGATATAGGTTTAAAATAATAGTAACAATGTATTGGTTGATTGTAGCATATGGATAAGTGAAATGATTTAAAGTAATGTTTAAGGGACATGGACAAGAAGAGGAATTAAAATTACCATTGTTTTATGGTACTTGCACTACAGATGAAGCAGCATATGGACTTAGGTTAGTTGTAAAATGTATGTTGCAAACCCTAGGGGAACCATAAAATTTTAAAAAGTGAAACCAATATGCGAAGAGAGGGAAAAAAATAGAATCATATCAAATGTCAGTCAAAACCAGAGAAGGTAGAAAAAGAGAAGAAAATAAAAAGAAGAATATGTGCATGACATTAAAATGATAATAAAGGAACACTATGAACAAGTATGTTCACAAATAACCTAGGTGCAATCTCTTCCAGAAAAAAGAAGCAGAAAGAACACTTCCTAACTCATTCTTTGACGCAAGTATCACCCTAATGTAAAAACCAGAAAAAGACATTACAAGAAAACTACACACCAATATCTCTCATGACAATAAAAATAAAAAATCCTCAATAAAATATTAGCAAACTGAATCCAACAATGTGTAAAAAGAATTATACACCACAACTAAGTGGAATTTATCCCTGATATACAATGATTATTCAACATTCAAAATTAACTAATGTAATCTCCACATCAACAGGCTAAAGAAAAAATCATGTGACCATATCAATTGATGCAGAAAAAGCATTTCAAAAATTCAACACCTGTTCATGATAAAAACTCTCAGCAAACTAGTAATAGACAGAAACTTCCTAGACTTTATGAAGAATATTTACAAAAAAATCTACAGCTAGCATCATATATAATGGTGAGAAACTAATAAACAATTATACCAAGGTTAAAGTATATAAGGTTAATATTCAAAATTCAACTGCTTTCCTGTATATCAGCAATAAACAATTGAAAGTTGAAATTAAAAACATAATACCATTTATAATGGCACCAAATATATGGAATACTTAAGTATAAATCTAGCAAAATATGTAAAAGGTCTATTCAGAAAACTATAAAACTGGTTAAAATAACAAAAGGAGAGCTAAATAGAGAAATTCCATGTTTATGGATTGCAAAATGCAATATTTTTAAGTTGTCAATTCTTCACAGCTTGATGTATTAATTCAGCACAATTTCAGTCAAAATCCCAGGAAGCTATTTTGTAGATATTGACAGTGTCTAGAGCTTACATAAAAAGGCAAAAAGCCAGAAAAATCAACAAAATACTGAAGAAGAAAAGCATATTATAAAGCCACAGTAATCAAGACAGTATGGTTTAACAAAAGATGAGATAATGACATCAATGAAAGAGGATAGAAAGCACAAAAATATACCCAAACAAATACAGTCAATTGATCTTTGACAAAAAAAGCAAAGAAATTCAGTAGAGAAAGTATAATCTTTTCAATAAGTGGAGCTGGAACAAATCGACATCCATATGCAAAAAAAAAAAAAAAAATTATCATCTAGACACAGACCCTATACTGTCCACAGAAATTAACTCCAAATGGATCAAAAACCTAAATCTAAAATTCAAAATTGTAAAATTTCTAGAAAGTAATGAAAAGACAACCACAGACTTGGAGAAAAGTTTTGTAGCACACATACTTGATAAAGGCCTTGTATCTAAAATAAACACACACACACACACACACACACACACACTTAAAACTAAAAAAAAAATAGGAAAACAGAACAAAACAATTTAAAAATGGCAAAGATCCAATATATGACCAAAGAAGATACGCAGATGGCAAAAAGGTGCTCAACATCATTTGTAACTGGAGAATTGCAAATTAAAACAACAAGAGCTATCACTATGCACATTAAAATGGTTAAAATCTAAAAGACTGACAATATCAGGTGCTGACAAAACGTGGAGCAACAGGAACTCTCATTTGTTACCAGAACAATACAGCCACTTTGGAAGACAGCTTGGCAGTTTCTTACAAGACTAAACATGGTCTTATCAAATGATCCAGCAACCGAGCTCCAAGGTATTTACCCAATTGATTGGCAAACTTATGTTCACACAAAAATGTGCACGTGAATGTTTATAGCAGCTTCATAATCACCCCAGATTGGAAGGAAACAAGATACCCTTCAACAGATAAATGGGCAAACTGTGGTATATTCATAAAATGGAATGTTATTCTGTGAAATTAAGCTATGAAAAGACATGGATGAACCTTAAATTTAAATTGCTAGTTACAAGAAGGCAATCTGAAAAGCTACACACCACATGATTCCACTTATATAACATTTTAGAAAAGGCAAAATTATATACAGTGAAAACTGCGGTGGTTGCAAGCAGTTTGGAGGGGAGGGAAGAGAGCTGAATAGGTGAAACCCAGGTTTTTTAAGGCAATGAAACTATTAAAAACTATGTGATACTGTGATGGTAGACATATGACATTGTCATTTGCCAAAACATATAGAACTTCATAGCACAAAGAGTAAACCTTAAGGTAGGCAAGTTTTTAAAAAAAAACATTTAGGAGATCTCAGAAAGGACTGCAGACTGTGATAAGAGAAATTGAATTACAAATGTATTACACAACCTCACTGTAGAGGATGGGGAAAATGGTGCTGACCTAAGCAACTTTGGAATGATTTGAGTCCATATTACTAGAGACAAAAGGAACTGCATATAATCACTGAACTCTACTAAATGAAGTTGTTTTTCATGGGGGTATAAATCTACAAATCTGATACTCCCATCCATGTGTACTGGAACTGAACAATTAAGAAAATGAGTGATTGATGGTGGGGACCAAGTATCTCACTGTTGGAGTGGGATTTTATGGATAAGTAAGAGAGGCTAGAATAATCTATGTTGTGATGATTAGAACTGGAAACATCAGTGTGTGCTCACGTTTAGCTTAATATAAATAAAGGGGTTACATATAGAAATATTTATAGGTGTGTGTCTACACATGGGTTACTATTCACATATATCTATTTCCTTACTCTGTGAGAGAGCCTAGAAGCAAAGACATTCCAATAGCAAGGAATACACCCAGCTCCCATATCCTGGTTTCTATTATCATTCTGAAATAAAAGGAACCAGTGCTCCTTGAAGAAATGGTTCATTGTAAGACTGGGGCAGGAAATACAGAAGATGATCCTGAAGCATTTTGTAGTACCAGAGGGTAAAGAAGTGCTCCAAAAAAAATCGATCGGGGGTGTGCAGTATCCAAAGATGGAATAATTTAAGGAACAGGATAAATGAAGTAGTGTTGGATTATAACCCAAAGTGGAAAATGAATATCCATGAGTTCATACTAATATGAATAAAGGATTAGATAAGGAAGTAAATAAATAAGGGAAAAGAGACAAATCTCCCATGAAGAATTCCAAACAATTTATGTGGATACTCTACCCTCAGAGAGGGAGAGCATAAATCCCGACTTCTCACCTGTAGGCTGGGCCTGGGGACTTCCTTCCAAAGAGTACAGTATGGAAAAGAGGGAAAAAAGAATAATTTGCAATGGAGAAACCTGATAAACATCACCTCAGCCAGATAATCAACGACATAAATCCCCAGTCTAATCATGAAGGAAAACATAAGACAAATTATTATATAGGGACATTCTGCAAAACACCTGACAGGCACTCCTCAAAGTTGTCAAGGTCATCAAAAACAAGGAAAGTCTGAGGAACTGTCACTGCCAAGAGGAGCCTAAGGAGACATGACACCTGAACACAGTGTGGTGTCCTGGGCAGTAAATGGACATTAATTAAATCCAAGGAAATCTGAATAAACTAAGGGTTTTAGTTAATGGTAATCTATCAATATTCATTCACTAACTGTAACAAATGAACCAGATTGTTAGATGTCAATAATGGGGGAAATTGGGTATGGTGTTTATGGTAGGCCTCTGTACTATTTTTATAATTTTTCTATAAATCTGAAACTCTTCTAAAGCATAGTCTACTTATAAAAGAACAGTAACATGAATAATATAAAGAATGGGTTTTGTATTTGGGCTTACTGAAACTACTAGTTTATAGAAATCAAATTCAGATGATAAATTAATTACCTGACTCTTTAGTTGACTTGATGCCTTTAGATCAGCCTAATGACTATAGAGATATTGCAGGTTTGGTTCTAGACCACAGCCATAAAGCAAATATTGCACTCAAGTGAGTCACATGAATTTCTTTTGGTTTCCCAGTGTGTATAAAAGTTGTGTTTATACTACACCATTGTCTATTAACGGTGCAATAGCACTATGTCTAGAAAAACAATGTACAGACCTTAACTTAAAAATATTGTATTGTTAAAAATGCTAGCCATCACCTGAGCCTTCAGTGGGCCATAATAGTAACATCAAAGATCACTGATCACAGACCACCATAACAAATATAATAATGAAAAATTTATTATTTGAACACTGAAATATTGCTAGCATTTTAAAAATGTGACACAGAGACACAAAATGTGCAAATGCTGTTGGAAAAATGGCACCATTAGACTTACTCCATGCAGGATTGCCACAAACTTTTAATTTGTAAAACAAAACAAAACAAACAAACAAAAAAGAAAACCATCAATATCTGGGAAGCACAATAAAACGAGGTATGCCCACACTTAGAAAAAAATTAAGTCAAAGGGGGTCATTATCTAAGTTATTCATGAGAATGATCAACTAGTGAGGAAGAAAGTCCGAACCTGAATTATCCTAATTGATTATCCACAGCTGTTGAATTCATCAAGAAATGACTGGGTTTCTTTTGCTTTCAATTCTCTTCTGAATATGTGGTGATTCAGCCTAACCCCCCTGCCCCCACCAGAGACATTCCAGTTGAACTCACCCAACAGCCATGACTCTGGCTTTTGCTGACCAATCACACTCTTGCCCAGTGACATGGACACATACTCACAGCATGGCTGTCTTGAACCCCTGAAGGGAATGATTCCCTGTGAGAAGGAAAATGAATTTAACAGGACTCTAGCCAGTGCCACTGAATACATTAGCCTCAGGCTCTAAGGAGCCCACTAAGCCAGATGCCCAGTTACCATGACTTCCATAGGCTGTAGATAACAACTTGGGATTTACAATGCCAAAAGTCAGGTTAGCCTTTCTTCTTCCTGCTACGTATCTTTCAAACTGGTGTTCCATCCCCGGGATGCTCCCCCTAAATAATACAGTTCCTAGGCTACACCAGGACAGACTCTGAGACACCATTGTTTTGTACACAGATGTGAGGTACCCAAAGGCAAAGTGATCTGAGATTTCCTGGACTAGCCATGCTGGACTCATTTTTTCCAGTTACTTTCTACTAAAGCCAAAAAATGTTACCAGAGTTCCCTCAGGGTCTCTAATTGCCCTGGTGGCTTTGGTAATTGCTCTGGACTCTTTCCGCTAAAGAGTAAACAATGATGTGTCCTTTTAGATTTCCCACATCCTCTTAATCCAAACTTTCTTCAAATAAGTACGTACAGAAGAGACAAAGACCCTGATAATTTGCATAATAGAGGGTTCTTTTCCACATAGTGTCAAGTGTTTGGGGTGTTTGTTTTAATAATGTAATTTTCCTCCTATTCTGTACCCTTTACCCAAGAAATCAGAGAATTCACATTGGTTTAGATTCATAGAAGAATGTAAAAGACTGAGTTGAATGTCTCAGGCAACTGGTAATATCATATGTAAGATCCTTAAAAGCCCTAATATCCATCCCCCTGCCTAGATAAACCTAGATACCCTTTGTCAACTAATGACCATATACTCTCAGAAATGCTACTTGGTGTACTGTATACACCCTGAGTCAAAGTTTCCTCTTCTGCATTGGCCCTCCTAAATGTCTTTCATATAGATAAAAAGCACCTAGGTGTAGGCAAGACATTTTTCAGCAGTGCCTCCTTGTCATTTTCTACTGGACTGGTTGATAAGGGTCTTTATCCCTGGTTTAAAAAAAAAAAAAAAAGAACATTTAACTTCCTACCTGATCAAACATACTCTGCACTGTCAAACTCTTTGTCAACTAGACCAGGCACCAGTCCTGGAGGCAAAAATATAATGAATTTGTGTATCTAAAGAAGGTGGAATAGAAAGGAGAAGAAGGGGGTTAGGTAAGAAAAGCAGGAAGCTCTCAAGTAGAAATGCTCTGATCCTGCCTCTCTGTTTCCAGTACCTCTGGGGGTGACAATGTGCAGAATGAACGGTGAACATTGAGTGGCACTGGGGACAGATAGACCATGATGAAGGTGCCCACGCTACCACTTATTGGCTGTGTTATTTGGGACAAATAACTTTTCTAAAACTAAGTTTCCTTGTTTGTAAAATGGTAAGAATAATAATTATCTCAGGCTTGTTAAGAAGATTAAAGAGTGTAATGTGAGCAAAGTGCCAGATAAATGATTAAATGCTTAGTGTATACTCACTGTTACTTTTGTCCCAGCTTTATTGAGATATAATTGACATACAACATTGTGTAAGTTTGATAACTTACTTGTTTATAACAGAGTACAGGTGGCTTCAGTGTTATTAATTTGTTGGTTGGTTGATTGACTGTATCACTCCCCCCAAAATTGTGTTCTCATATTTGTCATATTTAGTTCAAAATCTAAAGAAAGCAAGTTTTTTCTTCTATGGTTTTGTGTTAGTCTGCTTGAGCTGCCATAACAAAATACCACCAACTGGGTGACTTAAATAATAGACTTTTTTAATAGGCTTAAATAATAGACTTTTTTTTCTCTCATAGTTCTGGAGGCTAGAAATCCATGATCAAGGTGGCAGCAAATTTGGTTTCTACAGAGAGCCCTCTTCTTGGCCTAGACATGGCTACCTTTGTGCTATGTGAATGCATGCTCCGGTGTCTCTGCTTATAAAGACAGGGATTCTAGCAGAAAAAGGCTCCACCCTTTGTTCATCTTAGTTACTTCCTTAGAGAACCCATCTCCAAAGACAGCCTCACTGGGAGCCAAGGTTTCAGCCTATGAAATGGGGGGGCGGGGAGGGGCAGGGGAGAATAGGGACCCAAACATTTAATCCATAGCAGGTTTTCTATTATTTATTGCTCTCAAAAAAAAAAAAAAAGGAATCGTTTGAATAATGGCAAGAGTTACTGTATTTGTCTGCATAATGAATTAGGAAAGTAGAAAAAATCAGGACTCTCCTAATCAAACAACTATTTAAATGCCTACTTTTGTGCACTGACTGCAGTAACAGTCCCAATTTGTTCATTCTTCCTGTGTCCATGCTCTTTGGCAGTGTCCTCTTACACTGACTCTGGGCTTAGCCATGTGACTTCTTTTGGCCTACAGGACATTAGTAGATGTGATGCAAGCAGAATCGTAACAAGGGCTTGTACACTGAAGCTTGTCTGCTTTCTGCTCTTGGAACCCAGATACCATGGGAACAAGGCCAGGCTACCCTGCTGGTTAAGGGCCCACCTGAAGGAGAGCTGAGGCACCTCAGCTATCACGCAGCCCTCAGCTATCTAAACTGTTCACTGCAGAAGCATGAATGAACCCCAGCTTCGATCAGCCACACCTGGCACAGATAATCCGTACTATCAAGACAGCCCAGCCTATATTGCTGATCCCCAGAATCATTAGCTAAATAATTTTTATTGTTTTAAAATACTAAGTTTCAAGTTGGTTTGCTACACAGCAATAGCAAACTCATACATCTACAAAGTACTCAGCACTATGCTATGCCCTTTCGGAAGTGCAGAAAAATTTTAAATGTAATTATAAGCAAGAAGAAAAGACACAGACATATGGTATATATATTGCAACTATTAATAAGGAGATTAATAATTCGAACTTTAGTTGAATGTAATATGATCAGATGAATACCAAGGTGTGAGGAAGTTATGCATAACCTAGAAATCGTTACGTAATTCTAGCATTTTGCATCTCATTTAGAATTAAAAGCTCATGAGAATGAATAATGAGGGGACAAGATATCAGGAACATTTATTTTGTATCCAAGAAAATTCTCTCTTTCTGGTTCAATTTATGGTTTGGGAAACGAGTCAGATCACTTTTTCTTTTATCCAAAAGTTTTGCCCATTCCTTGAAATTACATATGATGACATAATACAAGTCCAACTTGGCAAAACAGAGAATTTGCAACTCAAGTCTGGTTTCTCTTCAATTTTCATTTCCCCCAGGTCCCATTCATATTTCTTAGAGACACTTTCCCTTGTGACCCAATCTAATTTGATTCCCTACTACATCTCCTCCACCAAGAGCATCTAAAGCTATTTTGCAGAGATCTTATAAATAATGCTTGGACAATATTTAAAAGATAATATTCAGGGGAAAAAAAGCTTGGAAAGGGGGAACGGGAAAAAAAGGCTCTTTTCAGGACAGTGTCTCCAATTATGCCTGGATATTACCAACCAATCTGAGTGATCTATTTTCCCAACTGATTTGACAGAACTGACCGGTTATTTTGACTTTATATAGAAACAAGCCACAATGAAGTGAAAAGGGAAGGAGAAAACTGGCCAGTCAGAACGAAGTTCTGGAGATGGAGGACACCTCTTGAGAGGGCTGATTTTTGATGAAAAATAAAAATGACAAAACTAAGGATAATTGTCCAGGTACTGTACTTCACGGTCACTTTATATAGAGCTGGAACTTTGTAGAAAGATCTGACATCTGGGAAATGGCTATTCTTTGACATTCAGTTAAAGAATTTCTAAAATCCTCTTTCCTTCTTCCTGTGTCCTCCTGGTCCTGTAAGTCTCTTCCCAGTGGCCTTACTGCCTATCATGCTCCCTTTGCTCTAGCCTTTAACTGATAACCTTGTATTAGTTTGCCAGGACTACCACAACACAGTACAAAAGACTGGGTGGCTTAAACAGCCACAGTTTTTTTGCTCACAGTTCTGGAGGCTAGAAGTGGAAGATCAAAGTGTCAACAGGAGTGGTTTCTTCTGATGGCCCCTCTTTTTGGCTTGTAGATGGCCATCTTCTCCCTGTGTCTTTACATGGTTTTCCTTCTGTGTGTTTATGTGTCCTAATCTCCTCTTCTTATAAGGAAACCAACCAGTCATACTGGATTAGTGCCCACCCTAATGACCTTATTTTACCTCTTTAAAGACTCTATTTTCAAGCACAGTCACACTGTGAAGTACTGGAGGTTAGGAGTTTAACATATGAATTTTGGGAAGACACAGTTCGGTGCATAATACACCTTAGGGTCCTTTACTTCAGAGGCCTATTTACATTACACTTTACTTCTTCAACCTTAAATCCATTTCATTCATTCCATAACTGTATCGGTGGGATGAAAACACTTCCAGGTTAAACATACATATCAATCGATTTCAAGATGCATCTCAATTCAGAAATGTGAAATGAAAGGAAAAATATTGTCTTAGAAGAAATATGGTAATAGACAACTTTGAAAACTAAGAAATTCCTGCAATATTCAAAGAACCGGATCTCTAAGGGTTAGAATTAAATTAAAACCATTATGGTCCATGACAGAGGGGTGGGAACATGGCACCCCATTTGATGATCCATTTAGACCAGTTAGCTACACATTCTAAACACTCCTACCATCACAGAGGAGCTTTCCCATGGTTTGGAAAGGGAGTGAGGGAGGGAGCCGGGGAACTGTTCATACTCCCCCAAAGTTCTTTCATTAAGGAATAGAACACTGTACGTTGACCAGGCTTTTTCTGTAGGCCCTTCATTTTCAGCCCCTACAGGGCTCTAGTTCCCCCTCAGAGTAAATACATAAATATCAAGTGGGCAACCAGTAAATTTTGACTGACTGCTTTGGTACCATCATTTCAGGGATATTAACACAGGAGAGAGATTAATGCCAAATCGCCTCCATCTTTGTTTCTGAGGATGAGGATGTGTAAGTGTGTTCCCTTTAACCCTACGACCCACTTCTAATTGAAGGAAAAGTTCCCAGTAAGAAGAGCCACCTCCCAGGGGTAAATATGAAACCAAAATTCACAGCCTCTTTCAAATACTTCTCCTCTCTCTACTTCAGCACTTCAGCCCCAAGTAAATAACTTTAACGTTCAAAGTGAGCATTAAACGTTGAACAGATCAAAACTGAATTCTAAATGCTTATGTTGACTAATGTCCCCAAGACTGTTAAGACAGCCTCCACCTTGCACTGTGCTCTCCTTGAGGCACTTTCACTGATCTCCCAAATTCTGCCACAAATTTCACCTTACTTCTTGTTTCCTTCGTGACCATTGCTAATGAATGAGGACAGGTAAATATAAAAAAATCAATTTATTCTTTTCCACCCAGAGCATTTCCTTGTTTCTGCAGTTTCTGTCTAAAATAACCTTATTTGAAAGTCATCTTAAAAGGGTGTCACTCTTATTCTGATGTCTCTAACCACATAACCCAGGCTGCCCCGTAACTGTTTTTCTTCAGTGAACTGATCAAAAGTCGCCTGTCTAATTATATCATCTGGGAAGCAGGCAGAGGCCTTGGAGGGGAGCAAGCACCGTTCATACCAATTTGGCTTCAGCTACTACATCGCCACTCTGCAAAGAGGTTAATTCTTTGGATGCTGACCAAAAAGAAACAAGAGGGAAAACCAACACAAGCAAGACAAACAGGCTGCTATTCCTGGATCCATAAAAATATACCTTTGGAAGTGGTTTAGCGAGGAGAAAAATATTTTTTAATTCCCACCACAACATTTGTCAGTATAATATCTTCCTGAATAAACAGTGCTCTGTTGGAACTATATGAGACAAGAAGTTTTCCAGCTAAATGACATTTTTTGTTATCAAGGTTATCTATCCAAGTGGATTGTTTGATCACTCGCACCTCCGGGTTTAAGGCAGAGGCATACCTTGTGCCCATACATTCCTTCATTTTTAAGAGAAGGGGCACAGGGACAAATCATAAGATATTTAAGTGCTGGGAAACTTCTTAGCCTGAGTATTCTTTCTCAGGAGTCAGCTTTCTCCACCAGGGCTTCTATTCATGTGGGATGTAATGTTATTTCATTTTCCTCTGGTCATCTTACATCCCTGGAGAGAGCTTGACTCATGATATAATTATAGGCTGGGTCGGTTCCCACTGAGAGTCACTCCAGACTGCCACCAGCCTGCCCCACGTGGATCTTCCACTCCAATGCCAAAGAGCATGAACTCTGCCAGAAACAGAGTGACACTTTTTGTAGGATCGTTCATGATTAGGTTCTCAGGAAGCAGTTTGCAGTGGCTGTCCTCTTTCCTCCTAGGGAGACAGTGAGCCTGGAGGTTAGTGACTCACTGTAGAACCAGCCGATTTGTGGTCTCTGGGGCTGGTCAGAGTTCTCTTTGGTGGTTCATAAAATGGTTCCTGGAGGACGTATTTTTCAGATGTTTGGAAATTTAGGCTTATTTCACAGAAAATATGAATTTTGTCATTCAAGTCACAGCATAGTCTTGTGTAAGGCCATGTTGGGGATAATTGTGGCAGCCCACTCCTACTCAATGATTTTTTACCTGCCCCTAATTCTACTCATCCTGGATAGAGGTCAATCAGGGCTGTGGAATCCCAGCTCTAGAGGGACATGGGGAAATCATTTCTAGCTGTTTGATTTCACATAAGTAAACAGTTTTCTCACTTTTTGTAATCCTTCCAGAGCTGGAAGCTCCCAAACTACCCATTTGAGAGCCACAGCAGAATGTTATCTCCCTGCATTTAATATCTTTTTCTTTTCCTGTGCCCACCACAAACTTAGACTCTTTCCATTGGGTCTAGTTTCCTTGGCTCCAAGGTTCATATCAGATCTCTTGCCTTCCTGACCCTCAATCCAATTTTCACATTCCTCATTATTTTCTTTATCATAGCACCCAGTTCTTCCTTCACAGCTCTTATCATTATTTGTAATTATATATTTATTTTGTGTGCTTATTTGCTTAAAGTCTTTGTCCTTCTACTAGGTTGCAATTTCATGAGCAAAGACACATCCATTTGTTTTAAATTTCGCTACTATTAAACGCAGGATTTCACATAGAACCCCTAGAACCTGTCACAGACTTAGTTTTTAATATACATTAGTTATAATTAACATTATTATTTCATCATCATCATTCATTGATTAAATAAGTTTTTCAGCATCCTAGCAACTAAATTTTTCATGCTGCTGAAAACCATAACCACTCCCCCTCCCCCATTTTTTCCAATTTTTCTCTTAGACTTATTTCCATATGTACCATGAAGGATCCTGGATTTTTTCTAAAGGAAAAACCATTAGGGAAAGTAGTCCATATATTTTTTTCTGTCATTTTGATGTTGGATTCTCCTCACGGCCATATGGTCATGGGGTTAATCCAAATTGCTTTTTCCCCAGAAGGTCTCAGAAGCTTCATATTCAGAGTGCAATGGCATCAAGACCACCCAAAACACTCCACCATAAAGAGCGAGTTAAAAAAATGGGCAGAAGATCTAAATAGACATTTCTCCAAAGAAGACATACAGGTGGTCAACAGGCATATGAAAAGATGTTTGACATCGCTAATTATTAGAGAAATGCAAATCAAAACTACAATGAGGTATCACCTCATTCCAGTTTGAATGGCCATCATCAAAAAGTTTACAAATAATAAATGCTGGAGAGGGTGTGGAGAAAAGCGAACCCTCCTACACTGTTGGTGGGGATGTAAATTGGTGCAGCCACTATGGAGAACAGTACGGAGGTTCCTTAAAAAACTAAAGAAAGCTACCTTATGATCCTGCAATCCTACTCCTGGGCATATATATGGAGAAAACTATAATTCAAAAAGATACATTCACCCCAATGTTCATAGCAGCACCATTTACAATAGCCAAGACATGGAAGCAACCTAAATGTCCATCGACAGAAGAATGGGTAAAGAACATGAGATATATATTTCATGTCTATATATATCTGGATCACTGTGCTATACACCTGAAACTAACACAAAATTGTAAATCAATTATACTTCAATTTAAAAAAAATCATTTTTACCCGAAAACGATCTCGCTGATTTGGCTAGAAAGCATTCCACTGGGTGACCCAATGTTGCTACTGGCCGAGCCTAGGCCATGGGCACTCAGAACAAGTCAAATCCTCAGAAATAAGGGTAATTTCAGCCTAACTCATCTCCTTCTGGGGAAGGCAGGCTGGGAGTTATGGGGGAGGACCTGCTGCCTGAATGCGATGTGTTTCCACACCCTCCACTCTTGGGCAACCCTATGCTAATTCACATTTCTTCTGAAACACTTCCCACCAAGGCCACCGAAGGAAGGGGCCGTGTGGTGCGCTCATCCCAACTGGCTGCCCCAGGCACAGCTCTTAAGTCTTCTCACCTGCCTATTTCTGAGCAAATACTGAAAAAGCTCTCTTCTTGGAGTTAAGATACCTGAGCTTTCATCTCAGCTCTGCCACTCGTGAATTGTACACGCTTGAATAAGGCTTTCGCTTCTCTGAGGCTCAGACACTATAACTATAAAATGAGGATACTAACTTTTAGAGTTATGGCGATCACTTCAATAATAATAATTATGCTAATAACAACAGCCATAAAGTTTCTGAAAGCACAGTGCTTAACACTTCATAGGATCTTCTTTAAGTATTTATAGGACCTGTTGAAACCAAGTTACCCAGGGTAATTCTTAAGCTTATTGAAATGCAATTTTTTAAAAATATTTTTATCAATATCATCAAATATTTTTTTGAACTATCATTCCTACCAAAGCATTGGGAATGCAATTAAGAAAACTGTTCTGTCCTTAAAGAGCTTCTGATTTAGTCAAGGACACACAACAGAAAGATTATGCAGTGCATAGTAATAGAAAGTAAAGTGCATTGAGCGTCAGATGAATGGCTTGAAAAACACATGCGTCAAATATCACAGACAGCAACTATTCCTAAGACTGGAGCAATTGTAAGAATTTCTGGGAAGAAGTAACTCATCACTTTTGTTTCAGTTATACTTTTCTGTGTAACAAACCTCTCCAAAATTTAGCAGCTCAAGAAAAATGATTTAGTTTTTTTTTTTTTCATGATTCTGTGAGTTGGTTGGGATATCATTTTGCTAATCTCCTCTAAGCTGACTCCTGAAGCTGCATTCAACTGGAAAGCCTGCTGTGCTAGCCAGTTGAATGCCAATGGTTGTTGACTGGGGGATCTTGGTTCTCCTCTATGTGACCTCAATCCTCCATTTAGGCCCCCTGCTGTCCTTACTTGGAGGTCTCAGGATAGCATCCCAAGACGGTGAAAGTAGAAGCTGCAAGGTCTCTTGAGGCTCAGGCTGCAAAACACACGATATCGTTTCCACTTCAGAATTCTAGTCAGATTTAAGGGTGGAGAAAAGTGGCAAAGCCGCATTGCAAAGAGGCATGTGTACTGGGATAAGAATCAGTGACCATTAAAAAATCTATCAGAGCTTAGGTTTGTAAATATCTGTGTATAAATTTGCCTTTTGTCACTATACTGGCAATCTCTTCAGGGCAGGTAAGATATCTTATTAACTGTTTGCAGTGATACTATAGAGTCTAGGACAGAGCAAGATCTCAGTAAAGGTTTGCAAAGTATAAGCAGATATATTATTACATATATGCATACTAATAGTGTAATAATAAAAATAGTTTTGCTGACTTCCAAATCTGGTATAAGAGAGTAGCAAACTAGAGCGATCTTCCCAACTTAAACAATTAAATAAGTGGAAAGATGCATGAAATAGTTGTCTTCAGACAATAGGCAGTACAGGATAGTGATCCCTGGAAGAAGGGAAACGAACAAGGTGAGCCCTACAGATGCTTCAGATTATTGTCTGTAAAGAGTTTCCAAGGTGTAGTGCAGGGAGGGAAGAGCCAAACAGAGCCTGGTGGTGCCCTGAGTTGAGAAGACAAACTTCCAAGTTAGAGGAGTCCAAAGGGGCTGGAATTCACAGAGAAGAGTACCAAACAAAGAAAGAGAAAACATTGCTCAGAGAAAGAGAACCCTGGACATCTGTAGATTCCCTTGAGTCTTTGGCTGAGGATGGATCTATAGAAATTTATGAAGAAACTACCAAGACCAGGGAAAGAACAGGCAGAATAAGCCCCAGAGCTCACTCAAAACTAGGAATAGATAGTGGTTCCACCGGCTAGTTTAACATGTCAATCTGTCAATTCAGATGTGTTGTATGCAGTGTTTGCTATGGGATAAACTGTACCCCCTCCAAAATTCATATACTTAAATCCTAACCCCAACTACCTTAAGTGTGACTGCATTTGAGATAGAGCTGATTAAGTTAAACTGAGGCATTTGGGGTGGGCTCTAATCCAGTATGGCTGGTGTCCTTATAAGAAGAGGAAATTTCAGAATTCCCTGGCTGTCCAGTGGTTAGGAGTCCACGCTTCCACTGCTGAGGGCACAGTTTCGAGTGCTAGTCATGGAACTAAGATCCCACAAGCCGCGACATGGCCAAAAAGAAAAAAAAAATAAGAGGAAATATGGACACACAACAAGACACTATGGATGTACATGCACAAGGGAAAGACCACGTGAGGACACAGCAAGAAGGCAGCCATCTGCAAGCCAAGGGGAGAGAGAGATCAGAGGAACCCAACCCTGCTGATACTTTGATCTTGGACTTCCAACCTCCAGAACTGCAAGAAAATTAATTTCTGTTGTTTAAGTGACTCAGTCTGTGCTATTTTGTTATGGCAGCCCTAGCAATCGAATGTAGACCTCAGAACATATGAGGCATATGAGGGTCCTCAGAAGAGTATTGAGTCAGAAGTGGGTCCAACTTAGCCATGGACTGAAATCTGTTCTGAATCCATCTAACAAAGCTTCAAGGCAAGCCACAAACTATTTCCACATAACTTAAGCAGATCCCAGTACAAAACTCAAAAATATTTAAAGGGATACAAAAAAAAAGAAACAAAGAAATTTAGTACACAACAATGTAAGGTTCACAAGTCTGGCATCCATTAAAAAATTGCCAGGCATGCAGAAAAACAGGGAAATAAAATCCATAGTGAGGAAAATAGTCAGTAGAAACAGACCCAGAAAGGGCACAGATAAAGGAATCACTAGATGAAAACAGTTATTATAAAAAAAACTCCATATGTTTAAAATGGTAGAGGAAAGCTGCAGCCTGATAAGGATAGTTATGGAAAACTTTTATGAGGATATTTAGGAAGGTTATGGAAGATAATTATGGACAGATAGCTCTGGAAGATATTTTAAAAGCTCCACAAAGAAGTTCTAAAATGAAAAATACAACATTCTAGATGGAAAATATACTGGATGGAATTAACAGCAGATCATACACTGGAGAAGAAAATGAACAAACTATCAGTGAGAGGTAGGACAACATGAAACCACCAAATATATGTACAATCAGAGTCTCAAGAAAAAGAGAAAGGAATAAAGAAAAAAAATCTGAAGAAATAATAACTAAAACTTTTCCAAATTTGATGCAATTATAAACACAGAGAGCTAAGGAACTCAGAAAATGCTCAGCAGAAGAGAAATGAAGAATAATTATGCCAACACATGTCATAATCAAATTCTTTAAAATGAATAATAAAGTGAAAATATTTTTTAAAATCATAGAAAAAAGACATGTTACATACTGAGGAGAAAAGATAATAAAGCAAAAGGTTTAAAATGCTGGAGGGTTGGGGCCTCTATAAACTTAAAATTCTATACTTAGAAAAAATGTCTTTCAAAAATAAACACAAAATAGAATTTATTAGACTTAAAAACTCTCTAGAAATTCATCACCTGAATACTATATTACAAGAAATGTGAAAGAAAGTCCTTCAGGCAGAAACAGAAGGATAGCAGCCAGAACTTTGAATGTATACAAAGGGATGGAGAACACCAGAAATGCAAAATATATGTTTAAATATAAATGATTCTTTGTTATTTTCTAAACCACTTTTTTTTTTAATTGTGGTATAGTTGCTTTACAATGTTATGTTAGTTTCTGCTGTAAAACGAAGTGAATCAGCTATATGTATACATATATCCCCTCCCTCTCGGACCTCCCTCCCCACTCCATCCCACCCATCTAGGTCATCACAGAGCGCTGAGCTGAGCTCCCTGTGCTATACAGCAGGTTCCCACTAGCTATCTGTTTTACACATGGTAGCGTATACCTGTCAACTCCAAGCTCCCAATTCATCCCAACCCCCCCAAAACCACTTTTTAAATTAGCTATTTAAAACAAAAATCATTTAAAAATGTATCATTGAGCTTATAGCCTATGAAGTAAAATGTGTGACAATGGTAATACTAAGGTAAAAAAGAGAGAAATGGAAGAATACTTTTATGAAATTCTTATACTTTATGTAATATAGTATAATATCACCTGAAGGTAAACTATTAATAGCTAAAGATACATATAACAAACTACAAAGTAACCACCAAAAGTATTGTTCGAAGGCATAATGTAAAAGCCAATAGAGAGGATGAAATGGAATCATAAAAAATGTGCAACTAATCCAAAATAAGGCAAAAAAGAGGAAAAGGGAGGGAGAAGTTCGTGAGACAAATAGAAAATAAACAGCAATCATATCAATAATCACATTAAATATAAATGTTCTAAACATAACAATGAAAAGTCAGAGGTTATCAGATTGGAAAATAAACAAACAGATGCAAAACAAAAAAGAAAGCCGAACTATTTGCTAACTACAAGAAATGAAATTAAACATAAAGACACAGATATTAAACATAAAGATGCAGATAGGTTAAAAGTAAAAGGATAGAAAAAGATCCATCATTCTAGTATTAAAGAAAATGGAAATGCCTACATCAATATCAGACAAAGTAGATTTCTGGTAAGAAATATTATAAAAGATAAAGAGGGTTATTTCATAGTAAGAAAGCAGTCAATTTATCAAAAGTACATGTCAGTCTTAAATGTTCATGCAGCTAGTAATAGAGATTCAAAATATATGAAGCAGAAACCCAGAGAAGCGAAAAGAGAAATAAATGAATTCACAAATACAGTCAGATAATTTAACACCTCTCTCAATAAATGATAGAAAAAAATGAGTAAGAAAGACAACATTATCAAACAACTTTATCTAATTGACATTTGTGGAACATTATCCAACATCAGCAAAATACGTTCTTTCCAAAAGCACCCAGAACATTTATCGAGACCAACCATATTCTAAGCCATAAGACAAGTCTCAATAAACTTAAAAATATTCAAATCACACAAAGTATGTTCTCTGACCATAATGGAATGAAATTAAATATGAGTAACAGAAATATCTTTGAAAAATCTCCCAGTATTTAAAAACTAAACAATACACTTTTATATAACCCAATGGTCAAAGGAAGAATCAACAGAAAATTAGAAAGTGTTTTGAATGGAATAAAAATGAAAACAAGACATATCTTATTTGTGAGGGAATAACTACAATAATACTTAAAGGAAAATGTATAGCTTTAAATGCTTATATTAGAAAAGAAGACTGGTCTCAAATCAGTGATCCTAATGTCCACCTAAGGGACAAGGAAAAGAAGAGCAAATACAAAACAATAATAATAAAAGAGCAGAAATCAATGAAGTAGAAAGCAGGAAAATAATATTAAAATTCATTAAATTAAAGCTGGTTCCTTGAGAAGATAAACAAATTTGATAAACATCTAGGGGAAAAGTGAGAAAATATAAACTACCAGCATTAGAAACAGGGAACATCAATCACAACAGTACCTACAAGATAATAAAAGAATATTCACAGGCAAATACTAGCAATCAAGAAAATAATTTTAAGATGTAAATTTTTCCTAAATTAATAACTAGATCCAACATAATCACAATCAAAATCCCAACAGGCCATTGTGTACAAATTGACAAGCTGATTCTAAAATTTGTATGGGAAGTTAAAGGACCTAGAATAACTAAAAAGTTTTGAAACAAAAGGAACAAAGTTGGAATACTTATACTACCTTATTTTAAGACTAGATATAAATCTATAGTAGTCAAGATAGGATGATATCTGCAGCAGCAAATAGATCAAATAGAGAGTCTATGGGCACACCATTGTAAAAATTAACTCAAACTGAGTCATAGAACTAGATGTAAAAGTCCAAACTATAAAATTTCCAGAAGAAAACAAATGAGAAAATCTTGGTGACCTTAGATTTGGCAAAGGTTTCTAAAATAAGCATAAAAGACACCATCTGTAATATGGTGATATCAGTAATTTATAATATATATTTATAATTTATAACATAAATAACAAGTTGGATTTCCTAAAAATTAAAAACTATTGTTCTTTAAAAGACACTGTTATGAAAATATAAAGCAAGCTACAGACTGGGAGACAAGATTTGTGAATCTTATATCCAATTAAGGACTGGTATCTAGACTGTATAAAGAACACTTATAACTCAAAAATAAAAATGCAAAAACCCAACGTTTTTAATGGGCAAAAGATTTGAACAGATACTACACCAAGGAAGATATATAAATGGATAATAAACATATGAAAATGTAAATTAAAATCACAATGAGACACTGCTACACATCCACTAAAATTCTTTTTTAATTCACCATACCAAGTGTTAGCAAGTATGTGGAGGAACTGAAACTTTCATACACTGCCGATAGGAATTTAGAAAATGTAAAATTGTACAATCACTTTGGAAAACATTTTGGCAGTTTCTTAAACAGTTAAATATTCATTACCCAGACATTCTAGTCCTAAACATTTATCTAAGAGAAGTTAAAAAGAGATAACCACACAAAGACTTGTACATGAATGTTTATATTAGTTTTGTTTGTAATAGCCCAAAACTGGAAACAACCAAAATGTCTATCAACAGCTGAATGGATAAATATGTAGTGGTACATCCATACAATGCAGTACTACACAGCAATAAAAGTGAACTCTTGATATACACAAAAATATAGATGGATACATCTTAAAATAATTATGCTGAGTTGAATAAATCCAGTTACGAAAGAGTGCATGCTATATGATTCCATTTAAATAAAACTCTAGAAAATACCAACTACTCTATACTGACAGAAAGCAGACCAGTGGGTCTGCTGGATCCAGGAACTCTAGGGAGGAAAGGATGAATTACAAAGCACCTGGGAGTAATGGATATGTTTATTATCTTAATTATGGCAATGGTTTCATGGGAGTATTCATATGTCAAACTCATCAAATTATACACTCAAAATGTGGTTTATTGTATACCAATTATAACTAAATAAAAATTCAAAATTTAATAATATTAGTACCTAATAATTATTTAGAGCCTACTTTGAGATAGATCAGCATTTCTCAATCTTTTAAAATCTCAGGATCTTTTTATGCTTTTAAAAGTTATTAACTATCCCCAAAGACCTTTTGTTTATGTGAGTTTTATCTATCAATATTTACCATATTAGAAATTAAAACTGAAAATTTTGAAAATATTTAAACAACAATATAAAAATAATAATAAACTCATTTCTATGAAGAAATAATTTCTACCACATAGAGTTGTGAAAAGAATTAAATATAGCAGAGTGCCTAGGACATGGGATGGCTCAATGGATGGTAGTTATCAATATGTAATTCCATTCTATAAATAATTAAGAAATGTATTATAACTTACTCTCCTGTATAATCAAAAGTGATGCTAGTGACATAGTAGCTACCTGTCTATGTGTGACTGAAATAAACACATAGCATAGAACCCAAATCCTATTGTATATATAGACTTAGAAATGACCTTAAATATAGATGAAACATCATAAGCGACCCCCAAGCAAAACTTATCATATATCCTTGTGTTTATAAGAACATAACATATAATTTTTTCCAAGGCATTATGAGTCAATGGGAAAAACAGATTATTAGACAATGGTGTACAAAATAAATAGCCAATAAGGCAGAAAAAAATCAGCCTCAAATCACAAAAATAAGTTTGAATGTTTATAAGTGAAAACACACAAAAAAGTTCTATAAGGAAGGGAATTCTAAATTTAAAAACAGGGGGAAAACTTATAAAGAAAAATAATTCAAATTTTACCAAAAATTTAAATTTTTATTAAAAAATAAATTTTACAAAAAAGCAAATTGCCCTAAGTAAAAATTCATAAGATAAACAAATAATCCACAAACATGTAGCCTGTGTATCTTTAGTATAAAATAAACTTATGCAAAATGTTTAAAACAAAGAACTGAAACAATGATTCACATGATTTGCAAATGAGAAAAAAAAATTCTCAGCCTCAGTATCAAGCATAAATGTATGTGTACAAATTTCAGACAAAGATATACAATTTTCTTTTCCAAAAAGGAATTTCTTTATGTCAATAACACTTTCTAAGGTGATACCAGGGAGTGTGAATATACACTAAAGAGTCTCTACAAGCATCAGAAACTCAATTCCAACCAATTTAACAAAAAAGAAAGAAAGAAAGAAAGAAAGAAAGAAAGAAAGAAAGAAGGAAAGAAAGAAAGAAAGAAAGAAAGAAAGAAAGAAAGAAAGAAAGAAAGAAAGAAAGAAAGAAAGAAAGAAAGAAAAAGACAGGGAGGTGAGAAGGAAGAAAAAGAAATTAATTTTTTGGCTCATATAAGAGAGAAATATAGGAGTAGTGCCAGCTGGTTTTAGTCATTGGTGGACCCCAGTGGTCCCACCTAGTAATCAGGGTTCAGCTCTTTCCACTCCTTTCCTCAGCTCTGCTCTCCCCTGTTGTGGATCAATTCTCAGGCTGGTTGTCTCCATGTGCTAGGAAATGTGATCAACTGTGGCTCCGGTATACCTGGTCCTCTTCATAGCTCACAATTTTGAAGGAAAAAAGAGAAACTCCCCTAAAAACAAAACAAAACAACTGTGATGGCCCAGCCTGCGTAATATACTGACCCAGGATGAATTGCTGTGTTGTTGTTGTTTTCTGTTTTGAGAAGCCAGGGAACAAGTACTGTAATTGGTGTCCTTCCTGCTAGAGATGGCCACGTGTAATGGCCACCCCACGTGAATCACAGGTGTGAGGGAGAGCAAGTTCTCAAAAGGAAAAGATACTGGAAAAATACCTTAGAACTGACATTTTCCTATAGTAGAAGGCAAGTGGATACAACTTTCTGGAAAGCAATTTGAAAATATGTATCAAGAACTTTAAAGTGTGCCTATACTTTAATCTAGCACAAGCCTGAATCTCCTTGAAGACAGGGATCATATTTTATTTATGTTTTGAATCACCAGCCCCAAGAACATTAATATGAAAGAAGAAAGCAGTAAATAATGAATAAGGAAACAAGCAAATAATTCCTCTTCTTGGACTCTATTTTAGGGAAATCAAGCAAAACCGGTACAAGGATTTAAACACAAAAATGTTTATTGTACCCAAAATGACAAACAAGGGATGCATTAGGTAAGCTATAATAATATTAATGGCAGTTAAAAATAATGTTTACCAATAATTTAACTGACATGTGAAATGCTTATTACATATGTTAAATCAAAACTACAGGATAAAAATATATACTATGTATGTTAATATGAATATATAATATATATTCATATACTAGGAGAAAATACACAAAAGTATTTGTGCTGGTCATTTCTGCATATATGGGTGTTTTTTAATTTATTTCTGTTTCTTCCATATTTTCAACTTTCCAAAGCTAGTATGTGCTATTTTAAAAACCAGAACAACAACAAAGACCTCATTAAAAAGTAATTGACAGGGACTTCCCTGGCGAGCCAGTGGTTAAGACTCCACGCTTCCACCGCAGGGGGCACGGATTCGATCCCAGGTTGGAGAACTAAGATCCCACATGATGGATGGCGCATTCCAAAAAGAGAAAAGTAGTTGACAAGACAGCTGCTCTTCATAGCAGTATGATTTGAGGGTCACCATACAAAGAGATGGGTGCCCAGGTCTCACTGGAGATGACCCAGGTGGGGTGCTATTTTCAGAACAACTCCCAGGGACAAAGGGGTCCAGGGCTATGGATCAAAGTGGGAGGAAGGTTACTCAGTATGCATGACATGTGTTCTGAAGTGGGAAATCAGAATTTTAAAGGAACTGAATGCAGAATGAAAAAAAACAATAAAATAGGTCAGATCTAAAAGTCAAGGAATTATAAGAAGATAGAATCTCGTAGGTTCTACAGTGGAGGAAGGTATCATTTCTGAAAGAGGTCACTGTAGGCTAACACGGTGGTGCCCCCAAAGGCAAACTCAACTGCGTGGTCTGCTTTTCCATAGACTGAAATGACATACATGAGGGCTGGTGGGGGAGGGGTGTGTGTACGTGTTGCTTGTCTGAAGGAAGGACAGAGATTTACTCCCTGGGGACATGGAAGAAGTAAAACAAAGATGTGCCTTTGCTTTGGGGTAACTCTCTCCACCCCGACTGTACCTCCACACACAGACCACAGCATGGCTTTGGCTGAGAGAGCACATACTTTTGCACAACCTGGTTCCGTAACCAGAACTTTCTTCGTTCCCTTCTTCATCTAGTTAATTCCTGCTCAAACTCCAGACTCAGTACTGTTGTCACATCCCAGCCCTTCCTGAGCAGGCCAAATGCATGGTGATGTGCCCTGCCATATAGTTTACTGTCACAGAATTTGCCTCACTTGCAATTTACATTTCTTTAGGATGACTTGATTAATGTCAGCCTCTTCTGCAGACTGCAAATTCCATTGTACTCCTGGTGCCCAGTACACTGCCTAGAACACAAAAAACCTGCAACAAAAAATGAAAAATAAAAAAAGAATTTTGAATAAGTGAAGGTAGAAAAGAACCACTTTAAGTACAGGTGCACAGTTCCTTCATGGAAGATTCCAAGAGCAGTAATAGTGGCAGGTGGCCATCCTCAAGGAGCCAAGAGGCAGCAGGTGACAAGGCACTCCAAGAGAAAGAGAACATGGAACTTTGGAGGCATCCCAGACTCCATAGAAAAATTACCAAGTGAGAGAAAGTACACCCATGTAGCGACTCAACCCCTGTGCATTAACAGTGCACACAACCCAAGATCACTGTTGGCAAAGCCTCTTGTTTCTATAATCAAATGAGTCCTGCCCATAGTGTGAAATGGAAATCAGACTTATCGTTGAGTTGACTCTGCTGCCTTCTTTTATTCACACTCCTTTACTTTACTCCCTTACTTTACTGCCCAGGATCCCCATACTTTTTCTTCCCTTACACAAAACCCTAAGTTCTGGGGCATCTTATTCTGTCCTATGAAGAAATGGAATTTCTCAGGACCTTTGCACTGTATAGTAGGAGGCTCCAAGGACGAATCCCAGAAGTCTCATAAGGTAGTCAGATTCAGGAGTACCTGCCAATTAGTTCTGCATCTGCCTATTCCATTGGAACCAAGCTCCTCAAACATACACATTTGTGTGGGATTCTATAGGGACTGTTTTTGAAATCTTATCTTCTTGACTTTTGGTCCTTGAAAGAAAAAAAAAAAAAAAGGAGAAGAAGGATGAGAAGAAGAAAATAGTGAAAGTGGCTAAATTGTGTTTTGCCCTGGCCAATCACTAAATTAGTCACTAAGGGTGATTGTCATGGTGATGATGATAATTTTGATGAGGAAGAGAAGGATGAAGGGCAGAAGATAAATGATAAGAACAACAGGTATCAATCTGCAAACCTCACCATAGTGTTATCTCTAGGCTGCTTACCAGGTACTGCAGGCAAAGCCTTCATCAAAGGCTGAGTAAAAGGGTTATTATCGTGACAAATCTCAGATGAAAATATTGAAACTGTCTTATTCAAAAAAACTACTGGGCTTCCCTGGTGGCTCAGTGGTTGAGAGTCCGTCTGCCAGTGCAGGGGACGCGGGTACGTGCCCCGGTCCGGGAATATCCCACATGCCGCAGAGCGGCTGCGCCTGTGAGCCATGGCCGCTGAGCCTGCGCGTCCGGAGCCTATGCTCCGCAACGGGAGAGGCCACAGCAGTGAGAGGCCCGCGTACTGAAAAAAACAAACAAACAAACAAAAAACTACTATAGGGACTTCCTTTTCATTCTTGGGCAACATCACATGTTGATTTCAGGAATGCTCATGCCATCCATCCTGTTGCCTGGAGCAAAACTCTGTCTTATGGATGCCTGTTCTAGGTTGGCTTCTATATTCCCTTCTATAACTGGATGCTGAACTTCTGGAAAATCACATGTAAGATTCAATTCCTTTAGACAAGCATGTGAGTTTCTACTACCCAGAAATAGGTTAAAACTGAAGCTGAACTTGTTGATATCTGTGGGTGTTTTTACCCTGTTTTAAGTTAAGCCTCAACTTGGACTTCATAAACCTGGTCACTGGGTACCTTTTAAGTCCTTCCACTGAAAACAAAAGATTCAACCTGGTTGAGGCAGCCTAACTAGCTTAACTAATACTTGCTTCTTGCATAATCTCTGATGTTTAAAACCCTGTGGACAAATAACAGGATTTGAAAGAAATATGGGAAAAGCCCACAAAGGCAGTGGAATCCATGTCATAACTCAGGTCAGTGTTGGGCTCCAAACTCACTCCTTTGGAATGAAACAGAACACAGAATACAGAAAATTGGCTATTTACCCTCCAAATTTATTTTGTTTTTATTGACTTGAATATAAAAGCCAAAAAAAGCAACCACCCAAATTTTTAACCTTGTGAATGTACGTTGCACCAATTTTAGGTACTCTGCCTAATGTGCCAGTATCAATGGAGAAAAACAGTCATAAGAGGAAAAATGAAAACACATTAAAACATGAAAATATCTCTTTGCAAGCAATCTCTTTACTTAGTAGAAGCCACAACTTTATGGCTTTTTCAGCAGAGACAGCAGTGAATTTTTTAATTCTCTTTTTCCTCTGGGGCATTAAAGCCACACTATAAAGCAGTAGGCTGTCGATCAGTCATGAAAAGCTTAATGAATGGTGACATAAATGACAAGAATATGATCTATAGCCACTTTCTAAGCCATAGACTGTTTTAATTCTCCAAACTCCTCGTAACAAAAAGAGCTTTCTGAAAAACAAGGGAAGAGTTAACATCTTAGAAAGAAGAGGGAATACTCGGTGTTGGCTTCCAGCTCTCAATCTTGTCCAAGCTGAATATTGCATACAAATCTGTATTTGTGAGACACCCTCATCTACCAGTTAATCAAAGCCCTGGAAATTCAAGGAAACCTGTGTTTATGGAAATCTGGCATTTCTGTAAAGTTTTGAATGAGGGCTAAATAGAGCAGTTCATCTCATTTTGAAACTAATGATTCCTGCCAAGTGGTTTTCCAAAGCTGGGTCTTCTGGCTCAGTCAGCATTTAGGAATTCATTTATGAGTTGGGTTAGTCGGAGACTCTGGAATTCAGATTTATGTCTGCAACTCACTAGTTTGGTCCTGATAGGTCTCTGAAAAGAGATTGTAATCAATTAACCAAACCCAGACTTCAGGAAATTTTCATATCTCTAAAAGAAGTTCTGGTTTGGAGCTCTGTCCACTTTCTGAATCAGCCCCCTTCCCCTTCCCTCTGTGCTAAAAGCTGGGTCCTGCTGTGGACCACGTTCAATTGTCTACGGTACTCTTTCCATAGCTCGCCCTCCATTCAGAACAGCCTCACTGGGTGCTCTGGAATTCACCTGCCTTAACAGACTTGCCAGTGTTTTATAAAATAGCAGAATATATGTGTGGTTTGCCACCTCACACAGTTTCTGTTCTATCCTTCTGTTTTCTTGATGAAAGTAGCAAAAGCTCTGATAATTATTCATCCAATTTGTTTACAAGATTTATCTGCCCAGAAATGTTCCAGGAAATTAGAATATGAGTTTGGTGTGTGTGTGTGTGTGTGTGTGTGTGTGTGTGTGTTTCCCTCAGTCTTATAAACCCACACTTTACTTTTTTGAAAGGCGAGGAGCAAGCATGGAGCAGCTTTTCAATGTAACCATAAATTTACTATTTTTTTAAAAAATTCCCTTTGAAGAAGTCATCAAATAAATTAGCAAAGCTGGAAATGTGCCTCTAGTTTGCGTTGGCTTTGAATTTTAGGGAGTGACTTAATAAACAAAAGCCAATGAATTCAAACAATCACAAAGTAATTTCAATGATTAATCAAGTGTTAAAACTAGTTTAACCTCTCCTGTTTTACAAACTCTATATCACCCTGACTAAACTAATAGAGGAATAAGACACCCATCTGTAAATCTCATCTGAAATATTAGATTGGGAATCTAAAATTCAGCCAGATAGTGTGGCTTGTAGGGATATCCTGTCGGATAATAAATTGCATTAATCTTACTTAAATTTTCCATCTAAATCATGTCCTGAGGCCATATTACTCTGAGGAAACTATGCCTTACTTTAAATGCACTGTGCTACTGAAAACGATATTAAAAGAAGGGGTGGGGGGAGAACTTTTCTTATTTTTTTTTCTCCTGACTGGTTTCTGTAACTTTAAAAAAAATTCATGTGAAACTTTCTGACTCTTCTGGAAGAACCAATGCCAGCTCAACTCAGCACCAATAGGAAACAGTGTCAGTCGCAGGGCACTTTCAGGAACTTTCCTCTGATTTATCTATTTCTTTCCTGTCTGTGAACTCTGAGCCATGGTGGCTTATGGCGAACTTTTTACGGGGGCAGGGGGAGGCGGGGAGATGCAGAAGAATATCCCTTACTTAGCCTCTTTTTGACTTTCATATATTCAGAGCTGCAACAGTGTCTTTCCTAATGATTCCACTGTGGCCTCCTTATTCCTTTCATTGTTTAATAGCAAACATTTAAATCTGCTCAAATTTTTCAACTATTAAAAAATTGCCAGGAGGGAAAAAAATATCACTGTGGCTTTCCTAGAGCTGCAAGCAAGGATTCTGCTGGCACCGAAGCCCCTCCCGGCTCTGTGCCTCTATCCGCCACCTACTATGCACTGTAAATATTAAGTGAACTAAAAAGTGTTAGAATAACGTTGACTCAGAGTTAAACCCACAAACCCTCGGAAATGCTGAGTCGTCTCTGCTGGTCCAGAAGTCTGCTCGGTTAGCATTCGTGGTGAGAGGGGATTCTTGGGGCAGAGCTCCACTATTTCCCCACACGTCGGAACACAGCCTAGCAGAGAAAATGGATGCTGAGCCATGACAGGAACATTGCAGTCCACCAGGAGCCCAGCACTCCATGGCCCCTCCCGTCCATCTCCAGAGTGGTCCTTACAGCCCCCTCTAGGGCAGACATCACTATCATCACCGGCAGAGGAGGAAGCAGAAGTTGTGAGAGGTTCCCTCCCTTGCCTGTCGTGACAGAAACACCAGGAAGGGGTGCAGCCAGGATCAGCGCTGAAACTCCAGTTCTCTGTCAATCAAACTACTAGCGGGCGGAGTGAAGTCGAGCCACTTCCGGTCTTCCTTTACAGTAAATGCCACTGAGGCCCCTCAAACTGTCAAACCCCAGGGGAGTTGGAGGCAGCCCCATGAATTCAGCCATCAAAGCCAGAAATCTCACGGTGATCCCAGACCCCTTCCTCTCTCCATCCCGTCATGTTCTAACAATTACAGCACCCCCAAAATTTTACATGAAAAATACTTTCTGTACCCATCGCTCCTTTCTATTTTCATTGCCATCACCCTCTTCAAGTCCTCAGAACCTCCCACTAGGACAGTCTCTTAACTGTTAACAGCTAGCGCCTCTCCCTACCCTTCCTCACACTAACCAGAGGGATGATTCTGACATCCCATCCCACTGCACTAGTGCCCATCTTCAAACCCCTCACAGGTTCTCATTACCCATAGATAAGCTCCTGCGATGGAAACACAGCCCATGCCTGTGGCCCCAGGTGTATCTCCCACACCCACCCAACCTCTACTCAAAGCTGATGATCCAGCAGTTCCAACTCAGCAAGCAGCTTCAGCAGATATCATGTGTGTTTCATGGGTGAGGGCTTCTCCTCAACTTAACCCTTCTACCTAGAAGAATTTTTCCCACTCTCTCCACTCCCCCAACCGCACACAGACTTCTTTATTAGAATTCGTCCTATGCCTCCTCTAATACTCACCTGTGCTCCTCCACAGTGCCCCCCCTTCTCAAGGTCAAATTGGGTGCGACCCCTCTGTGCTTCCCTAGCTGCTGGGAACACCTCTAGTGCAGCGCTCTCCACAGCATATTGAAATAGGCCATTCACAGCTCATCTCTGACCAGACTGAGATCCTTCAGGGCAGGACCACTTCTTACTCACCTTTGTCCTCCAACGCCAAGCCCAGTGCCCTGCTGATAGCAAACGCAGAGTAAACATCTGTTGACCAGAGCCCAGATTCTGCTTCTGTTTTAGTGTCTTACCTAAAACTCGTTAGTGATTCAGACAGATTGTAATGATATATTTTTTCCTGAGGGAATTTTAGCTGGCCTGCTTATCTAACAGTTTCATTTCCCTTCTATATCCCACAACTCATGACTCCTTCCTCCTAACTTCCCAAATGACCCACCCCAGGCAAACTAGAACGTTCTCTCAACTCCTTTCTGTTGACCATAACATTTAGCCCTTCCATTCACTAGTCCAGGGCTCATCTCCCTCAAAACTTTCCCTCCTAACCTTGCCTATCTCACCCCATCCCCGTACACACCAGCCATCCCAGTCACCCTTGAGCTCAGCTGTTTGACTCTGTGCTTATTTCTAGGCTCCCGCCATTTGAGGGGTTGAGCACCTTCAGTGGCTTGTCCAGTTCTCTGAGACTGTGTGCTCTGTGAAGGCAGGGACCTCCATTCAGCTGAGTCTCCTCACCCTGGAGAGCACAGGTTTACCCCACAATGACTAGAGCTGACTAGTCCAGAAAACACTGTGCTGTTCTGAGTCACTGAAAACTCCTGGGTCTAGTGTGGCAAAGCTGTGTTCGATGTGAATGGTTTATGTAGAGCCATTACAGACCACCAACACAGAAGAAGCCGTCTGCTCAACTATTGCACGGTCCTGCCAGGGGAGGATTACTCACAGCCTACTGTCCATTTCTCTTTTTCAACAAGCTACTCTCATAACATTCTTTGAGGTCAGATGCTCCCACTGAAATGAATAATGGCATAGTTTATGATAAAGGGTGAACTGAAAAACAGTGGTGTCATTATTGCTGTAAGTACCCACAAAAGATGCTTATGATCACGCACGGACACAGCCACAAGCATACAACTCATTGCTAATAAACTCATTTATTTCCACATAAAGTTGCACAATGTTGTGCAATCCAGCAGAGGGCTGCGAAATGTCAGCAATTCAGACCGAGACGAGTTGTCAACAAAACCAACCCATTTCACCAGCTTCAGCAAACCACTGCTGCAAGAATTGGCCTTTTTTTTTCATAAAAGAAAATGTTTACACACAACCTTAAATAGAAAGGAGAGATGCTCACCACCCCACAAACAAAGCAAACATAACAAGTTGAGGTAATATTCAAGGGAAACTTGAAGGTTGTGAGGTGAAGAAGGAGATGTCATTTTGTTGCCTGAGGTGTCCAGACCATCATTTTTTTCTGGCACTAAAGGAAAACAAAAAGTGAAAGAAGAGCTAAAGAGAAAAAAGAAAAGGATTTCTCACTTATTATGATACTGTTTTACTTTTAAGAAATCTAAAATTTCTTTAATGTCCTACACACATTTATTGTGGGCTTACAATATACCAGACAGTGTGTTAGGTACTTGGCATGTAACAATGAATAAAGCTGAGCTCACAGACGATTGGGAGAAAGAAATACAGACACAGCTCATGATAATACAAGATGACTGGTTGTGACAGAGATATGTCATTGGAAATTATAAGCTTTGAGAAGAAGCATTTCTAGTTTGCCTCTGGCAGACATTTTACCCAAGCCACAGCCTGTCTGCCTAATTTATTTTTCTTACAATAGTCCTTGTAGATCTTGAAAGTAAATACCTGAAACTATTTGAGGGGAAAGATATATATAGATAGATAGATATAGATAGATAGATAGATAGATATTTCTATGAAAAGCAAATTATTGCTGCCATGGCTCAAAGAGAAACAAGGTCATTCAGAGGAAAGAGACCATGAAATAAAGCCAGAGAAATTCGGGAAATGAGAACACCCTAAGGGCTGTCATTTCACTTGTGGTAATGAGAATTCAAGAATCAATAGAGAAGCCATGTCAGAACTGACTGGCGCAAGTTCTGTGACAAGAAATGGAAGCAACTTCTTGATTTGATTCTCTCCCTTCTCCCATATTTTTGTCTTTGCCCCCTACAATAACCTCAGAGCTACTCATGAGGGAAATTTTGCATTCTCTATCCTTCATCGTTGGAGAGTCAAGGTCGGAAGGTGTAAGGGTCGGTGTGACATGGACCCTGGAAGTAGAGACCTGGGAAAGAACATAGCTAACTAAAACTGTCTGTGAGAAAAAGGAGTTGACTGTTCCAAGGAAAGGAGGAGCACGAACAAAAAGTCTTCGAGACCAAAATTAACAAAGTTTAAAAGACTTTCTAAGTTTGAGTTAAGTCCATTAAAAGCAGAGTTCCTGTGGGGGACAAGTGGAAATTAAAGTTGCTAAGTCAGATGGGGGCAGTCTAAGAAGAGTCCAGAAAACCAGACAAAGGGATTTCAGCAAGTAGATTTTTTGGTCCCCAATTGTAATAAAAATCAGTCTGCAGAGCCGATCAGACTGGCTGAAGAGATGATCAAATCTGGACATTCATATTTTTGAAAACTGGGCTGTGATCAAATGTAGTATATTCCACTACAAGCCTAACTAAAAACATTTGTTCACATTAAATATTTTCTAATAAATGAGAAAGAGGATACCTAAGACCCAAGAAGACTGTTCAAGGTGCAAAGATGATTTTCCCAATGTTACTACTTCTTTCAGACATTTGAAGGACTGTGTCTGAAGACCTTGTGAGCCAGTTATTTTTAGGATATTCTGTAACGGTCTATAACTTTTCCCTCCCCAGGTTGCCCAGCACACTCTTTAACACTTTGCATTGCATCAGTGTCTTATTCAGACTGATGCAGTAACAGAGCCTTGCAGAGAAAATCTAGGCAGCAAATTCTTTTCTGCTCCCAGCTCTGCCACTCACTGGCCACTTTGCCTAGAAAAGTCACCATCTCTCTGAATCAGCCTCCTTCTTTGCAAAACGAAAGGGTTAAGCTAGTGATCATTCAAGTTTCTTCCAGATCTAAAATGAACAGTGCCGCAGAAGATGGAACTCAGTCTTCTTGGCCCTCGATTATATTGCAGAAGTTACATTTTAATAAATCCTGCTATCAACATGTTTACTAGTCATGGATCTCTTGCACGTAAAATTAGAGTGCAGACTGCGCCCTCAACAAATTTGGTCTTTTAAGTTTCCCAGATGTTTAAATTCCAAATAAACAGTAGTAGGTCCTCTGAAAATGACAGCAGAAAGTCATCACTCAAGGGGAAGAAGCTGAGCTTCCTAAACCACAGGCTGGGGAGAGAGAGCCTTTTTCAAATGGCTTGGGCAAGGCGGCCCCAGCCCAGACAGCCTGAGTGAGTCTGCCAAAGCTCTGCGTGCATAGCCAAGGGTGACCAGGGCTGGATGCCGCCTAGAGAAGGTAGATAAGCTCAAGATATATGATCTGCTTTCCGGCCAAGAGCAATTTGCTTGACAGGCCTCCTGCTTATAAAATACAAAGGCATTCTTTTCAGTATTAAAAGTTTTGGTCTTTGTAAATAAGCTGTATCTGCAGTGAGAAAGGAGGAAAAAAATGAACAATTTGATTTTTAAAAGGGCTAGGCCGATGGTGAACATAGTTTATAAATTTCCCAACTGAAGGAAATTGAAATCAGTTGTAGTTTTCAGATTCTGATCCTGGTATGTCCCTGTGAGGGGAATATTGATCTCTATAGGAATCAAAACAATCTGATTCTTAAAAATATACATAACAACGTTTTAAAAGGCATTGATAATCCTGCTCTTTCTTGATCCTCACAACAACCCTACGTGGTAAGCAGGGAGGGTATTATTCCCATTTTACAGATGAGGAAACGTGTTCAAAAATCTCAGGGACGTGGTGAAGCATTCACAGCTAATAAGTATAAATAAGTGAGGATTGACCGGAATTCAAATTGTTGATGCCCTTTCACAGTCCTCTGTGGCCCCTTCTATACCTCACCTTTTGGTTGTTCTTTATGTATTGACTTGTAAGGTAAGTAATTTGGCCGTTATTCATATTAAAGTAATATGTTACTATGACAAATCTTCCCAAATTAATATACAAGCTTAACACACTTATAATCAAAATTCCAACAGAAAGTTTTTTCTAATGTATTTTTTACCAATTTTCAAGTATAATTTGTATAATTTGTATAATATATAATTTGTATAATAATATATATATAATTTGTATAATATAATTTGTATAATTTCAAGTATAATTTGTTAGAGTATCCTTAAATTATGTTTATACACTGAACTAAAGATTAAACAGAATAAAGACTTAAATATTAAAAAATTAAAATCACAAGAATTAAAAGAAAATATAGGTAAATATTTATTCATTCTGAATGGTGAAGAACTTGCTAAGCCTAAATTCAATGGAAGGATTTACAAAGGGAAAATATAAAGATGATTTTAACAAACATGTTAATTTCCAAATTATCACAAAAACTTGCTAATCAATATAAAAAGGTAAACTGGGAAAAGTACTTTCATCAAGTATGAGACAAATTATACATTCTCACTAGATACAGAATTTTAAAAGTCTAAGAAGTCATTACATAGGCAAAGGACATGAGCAGGTAATTCATAGAAAAGTAAATGCAAATGACCTGAATAAAAAATAATTCAGGGCTGCCCTGGTGGCTCAGTGGTTGACAGTCTGCCTGCCGATACAGGGGACGCGGGTTCGTGACCCGGTCCGGGAAGATCCCACATTCCGCGGAGTGGCTGGGCCAGTGAGCCATGGCCGCTGAGCCTGCGCGTCCGGAGCCTGTGCTCCGCAACGCGAGAGGCCACAACAGTGAGAGGCCCGCATACCACACACACAAAAAATTAATTAATTAAATAAAACCATCTTAGCTTTTTCTGACATTTAGTTGAATTTTTCCGTTTTCATCTGGCACAAGTATTATATATATGTGTCTCCAAGGTATGTGACACATAGGGTCAGATAGGGTCAGGGGTAGGCTGGAGCTGCTTACCTCTTTCCAACTCTGTTCGGCGGCACTACGCAGAGAGCTTGAAGTCAGCCACAGGGGAACAAACATACCCAGAAATCACCAAATGCTGCAAATTAAGGCTTTTTGTTCCAAAGAGTAGGCTTACCAGCACATCACTGCATAGTAGGCACTTATTTGATATTTGTTATATAAAAAATGAATTAATTAATAATTTGAATGTTTTTTATTGTCATTAATAATAGATCCCTTAGGAGAAAAAGGCAAACATCAGAGAAGGACTATCACATTTATTAGAACTTTGAAAACAAGGTGCTTGATATAAAAATTTGAGTTCTCTGAGGCAAAATTTGGGAAATATTAGAATCTAATTTCTTAATATTTTATTGAATGAGTGGACAAGACCATGCTCCTTTTGTATTTAGTTATCCAGGAAAGAAAGCCTAAAATATTTATGGATTCAAACCAATGGCATATATGAAGGAAAAAATATACTACCTCTCTCCATATATATCTGTGATTGTATAATGCTTTACCTCCATGGGGAATAAGTCAAGAACCACAAATATTTATCACCTTTTTTAGGTTCTTAAGAGTTCAAAAATTTGATCTCAGAGGATTACTTGTTAGGAGTAATATAAACTTGTTTTTGCAAAAAAAAAAAAAAGAAGAAGAATCACTGCCAAATGATAGTTTCTCAAGTTCCAGATGATTTGATGGTCAATCCCAGGGCAATAAATAACAAGTTACAGTCCCTGCAGTGTGATGAAGTTTTGGAAGTCATAATTGTACAGCAAGCTATAGTTTAATACAATTAATTAAAAACAAAGCATTATCAATCATTACCTAATAATTTGTTAATACATGTTTATATTGCCTCTGAAATAATAAGAAAATTCAAAGTGATCATATAAAGTGATTCTGTAATATTTCTGGGCAACAAAATAAAAGTTAAATAAGAAGCCCAAGCTCTTTTAAGGTTTTAGTATCACAAGACAGTATACATAAAATAAATCAACCATGCCACCGTCCAGGTGGATAATGAGGTTGTCTGGGTCCAGCCTCCTCACTCTTCAGCTGGTGCCCCTTGGACACATGGTGCAGATGTGTGCACTTCACACAGAGCAGCAGTGCAAGTCACTTAAACTCTTTGGGTCTTCGTTCCTGTAAATCAGAATCACTGACCCCTCTCCAATTTATGTCAAGAACAATAACAATAATTGTTCCCAATAAACCAAGCACGTGCAATGTGCCCAATATGATGTTAAACTAATTTCTATAATAGTCATACATGATAACTATTATTTTCTTAATTTATACATGAAAATAACTAAAGTTCAGGAAAGTTTAATAATTTGTGCCAGGTCACATAACCAATAATTGTTGAAGGGATGATTCCGCCCTAGTATTGCTTGACTCCAGCCAATGCAGCCTATAACTTACAAGGTCAGGAATGAATAAGACCAGGATTGAGAAAGCAATTTTAATGTTACAAATTGCTCTGTAAGTGTTTTCAACCATAAAGCATCCCTTGTTAATTACACAGGAAAAAAGACTGTGTCCACAACATCGGTTGTTTAATCTACCCAATCAGCTCCAGTCACTAGTTAATTTATTATCTGAGTAAAAAATAAGTCACAGAATCTAACTTTTTCTGATCTCAAACACGATCAAATGATAAACCTTATTGTGAATCCAAATGCCTGGTAGGGTTTGTTATGTGTTTACTAAGCATTTATGGAGTGTGCACTGAATCCCAGAGTGATTTCTGAATTGTTCTGACTTTCTATGAGAGAACTCAACTCTAGTCAAATAAATTTGCAAACAGAAGTATTAATAATTTGAGTCCATGTGGTTCAGGTTCCCCAGCACACTAGTGACTTTTCATTTTTTGAATTGTGACATTTTAGCATTGAAACTACTTCCACTCTTAAAAGTCTATATGTTAGATATTTTACTTTGAGAAATCTTGAAAACAGCAGGACAAAACCTACCCTATCATAAATGTGCACTTTCTTGCCAAGAACACACAATGGGAAAAGAATAGTCTCTCTAATAAATGGTTCCAGGAAAACTGATCTCCACATGGGGAAGAATGAAATTGGGCCCTTATCTCACACCACATACAAAAATCAAGTCAAAATGGGTTAAAGACTTAAATGTAAGACCTGTAACTGTAAAACTACTAGAAGAAAACATAAGGAAAAAACTTCTTGACATTGGTCTGGGCAAGGATTTTTGGCTTTGACCCCCAAAGTACAGGCAACAAAAGCAAAAATAGACAAACAGGACTAAATCAAACTTAAAAACTTCTGCACAGAAAAGGAAACAACAGAGTAAAGAGACAACCTAGAGAATGGGAGAAAATCTTTTTAAAACATATATCTGATAAGAGCTTAATATCCAGAATATATAAGGAACTCAAACAACTCAATGGCAAGAAAACAAATAACCTGATTTTAAAATGGGCAAAGGACCTGAATAAATATTTCTCAGACGAAGACATACGAATAGCCAACAAGTGCATGAAAAGGGGCTCAACGTCACTAATCATCAAGCACATGCAAATCGAAACCACAATGAGATATCACCTCACACCTGTTAGAATGGCTATCAGCAAAAAAAATTTTTTTTAGACAAGTGTTTGTGAGGATGTGGAGAAAAGGGAATCCTGTACACTGTTGGTGGGAATGTAAACTGGCATAGCAATTATGAAAAACAGTATGGAGTTTCCTCAAAAAATAAAAAAATAGGACTACCATATGATCTAGCATCCTCACTTCTGGGTATACATCCAAAGGGAATGAAATAGGGATCTTAAAGAGGTACAGTATCTGCACTCCCATGCTTACTGCAGCTTTATTCACAATAGTCAAGCTATGGAAACAACGTAAGAGTCCATTGACAGATGAATAAAGAAAATGTGACATATAACAGATAAATGTGATACTGTACATATTTTCTCCTCAACTTAGGATGGAGTTACATCCCAATAAACCCATTGTAAGTTAAAAATATCATAAGTCAAAAATACATTTAATACACCTAACCTACCAAACGTCATAGCTTAGCCTAGCCTTCCTTAAACATGTTCAGAGTTGGACAAAATTGTCTAGCACAAAGTGTATTTTATAATAAAATGTTAAATATCTCATGTAATTTATTGAATAGTGTACTGAAAGTGAAAAACAGAATGGTTATATGGGAATAGAATGGTTGTATGGGTAAAGAATGGTTGTAAATGTATCAATTGTTTAATGATTGTGTGGCTGACTGGAAGCATCACAAGAGATTATTGTACCTCATATCCTAGTCCAGGAAAAGATCAAAATTCAAACTGGAAGTATGGTTTCTACTAAATGCATATCACTTTCATACCACTATAAAGTCGAAAACTCATCAGTCGAACAATCTTAGGTCAGGAACCGTCTATACACACACACACACACACACACACACACACACACACACACAGGGGGATATTACCAAGCCTTAGAAAAAAGGGCAATCCTGCCATCTGTGACAACATGGATGAAACTGGAGGACATTATGCTAAATGAAATAAGCTAGACACAGAAAGGCAAATATTGCATGGCCTCACTTATACATGGACTCTTAAAAACTCATAGAAACAGAGAGTAGAATGGCAGTTACCAAGGGCTAAAGGTAGGGGAAATGGAGAAACGTTGATCAAAGGGTACAAATTTCAGTTGTACAGGATGAATAAGCTCTGGAGATCTAATATACAGCATGGTGACCATAGTTAATAATATTGTATTGTACACCTCAAATATGCTAACATAGCAGATCTTAATTGCTCTCAAAAAAAAAAAGGTAACTATAGGAGGTGATGGATATGTTAATTAGCTTGATTGTGGTAATCATTTCTCAATGCATACATATATCAAAACATCACATTGTACACCTTAAACATATACATTTTTTTTTTGCGGTACGTGGGCCTCCCACAGCTGTGGCCTCTCCCGTTGCGGAGCACACAGGCTCTGGACGCGCAGGCTCAGCGGCCATGGCTCACGGGCCCAGCCGCTCCGCGGCATGTGGGATCCTCCCATACCAGGGCACGAACCTGTGTCCCCTGCATCGGCAAGCGGACTCTCAACCACTGCGCCACCAGGGAAGCCCGAACATATACATTTTTATTAGCCAATTATACCTCGATAAATCTAGAAAAAATTGAGTATCTCTTATGTACCATTCACTGTATTATGAATTTAATATATTTTTGACTAATCTTATAACAATCCTGCAAAAGCAATGATTAAATGTTAAGTATTGCTAAGAGTTAAAAATTATAGCATTTTCGCATGTCAAAACAACAGCAGAGTTGGGAACCATAGGTGTACTAAAACTCTGGCTAATCAGCTAAAATGAAAAAAAAATCTGAAAAAATACTGTGACCCACAGAAAAAAATGTCATATTGCCCTGCCATCTTTCAATTCCCAGCTGACTGCATGAAAAGAGGTTTTCTCCAACCCCTACTCCCTACTCCATGTGCTAAATTTTGGTGCATTTTATCTGACTGCTTTTCACATATACCAGAAAAAAACAAACAACAAAACTTCCAAGAGGTTTCTATTTATTTGAAAAATTGGATGATTTATAAATACATTCTATCCTGAACAGGTTATAATACTCCCTTGAGATAACTAGAAAGAAGCCCTTATATACTAAAATTAAGGCTCCAAAACCAAGGCTGAAAACTGAAGTCAAAGTATTTGTAAGAGGAAACATATTTCTCAAACAGTTCCTAAAATTGTCTCCCTCGTTGGCTGTCCCACTGCTCATGACTCCTGAGCTTGCTTATTTATTAGAGCAACCAAACAGAAATTTATCTCTTCTGACCAGCATGTCTGCCTTTGTTTTGAGGAGAGACAGAGAGCGAGACAGAGTGGGGGGAGAGAAAGAAAATTTTCTGCCATTTTGGGCAATGCTGAGATCTCCAGCTTTAACTGGACTGTTATTTATTGCTTTGATGGCAACTGAAATGGGGAGAGAAAGACTGCAGCTGGGCTTGAAGTCCCATGTGGTGTTTAATGTGGCTGCAGTGGGAAAAGTTGTGTTTGAACTTGCAAAATGGGAAAATGTAATATAGCAATCATTACAGGAAATAATAAATATGGGCTGTGCCAAAGCGTCAAATTTGTGTACAAAACTGCAGCCCAATAAAACCAACAGAGGGTAACATCTATTTACTTTCACTCCTTTAACCACAATAGCTTAATAACTTCAATAACTTTTGATGGAGTTACAGGCCTAATAAATGGCACATTCCAAAGTTTGGAAACCTAAAATCTACTCTGGGTCCCTGCAGTTAATACAACAACAAATATCTACAACTCAATGTCTCAAAGTTCAAGTGATCTTATAAACCAATCCAATTTGATTCCCTTGAGCCAATGATATCACTTGTTAGACTTGTGTAATAAATCACTTGGTCAAATTTAATCTCTATGTGCACAATATTATTTAGCACCTCATACATTCTGATCTCTTTTTAGGGCAATTCATTAATTAGACATTGTCATATCTGCAGAATCAGGGTTATACTTGCCATCCTCATTTATCATGTAAAGAAACAAAAAAGCAAAGATTTCTTTGCAGTAATGCTTGAGACAGAAGATGGTTTACATCGTGTGGACCATAATGTACTGTGCTTGGCTCTGTTATGATGCCAAAGATCTCTGATTCCTATGCAGATTTTCTGTTCTTTTAAAAATATTTTTCATGCTGAAAAAGGAATGATAAAAATCAGTGGAAACGAGTTTCACAAAGTGAATGGTAGATGATGTATTAAAGGGTATCAATGCTTGAAAACTGAAGCATTCCTATTAGATTTGGCAGGCTGGAAGCCATTGGTAGGTTGGATAGGAGTCTACGAGATAGAGGGCAGATGCAGCAGATCAAGCAATGAATTGAGATGAAAGGGAAGATAGTGGCTAGAGATGACTGTTCCTAGAAGTGTGGCTGTGAAAAAAAAAAAAAAAGAGGGTTGATTGATTGACCGTACTAGTCACCCAGGCTCAAAACCTAGTCATCTCTGATACTTCATCTTCAGCCCTTATGTCACCAACTTGCTGAAGTGTTTCCAAATCAGTCGCTCTAAAATAAACTTCTTTCAATTTTCACTGCTGTATCTTAATTCAGATCATTGTTATTTCACACCTAGATACTGGAAAAACTTCCTAACTTTTTGGCCCAGGATTCTACACCCTCTGCAATCTGCAACCTTGCTACCTCATCAGATTTATCTCCCTCGATGGCTCCTTTGAGTCTTCTGCTCCAGCCAAGCTCTCCACCAGAATTGGCCTGCATTTTCCTACATCCTTGCCTCTGTTTCTGCCCCAGTCACTACCTGTCAAACATTTCACCATCCCTCAAGACCCATTTCAGGTATCATCTTCCCCATGAAGCTGCCCTGCCCTCTCCAGCTAGAGATGATCTTTCCAGTCTCTGGCTTCTTTAAAATAACAATTCATTCATCATTCATCTTCTATTACCTCATCAAGGACCATATCTTGTACTTAGCTCTTATAAACACCTGAACCAGAATAGTACTGTCAGTATTATATAAAAAGTTACCTGCCACAAAGTTTCTAGAATGGTGTTTCTTAGTTTACATGACAGAGACAGCTAAAACCATGAATTCTATTTTTTGGCCAACAGTTACCATTTTATGCACAGTCCCTGATGGCAAAATTATGATGTCTAAAAGAAGAAACAACCACCTTCCTGAGACTTCAGAAAAAACAGACTCCTATAAACAGACAGTTCATCATTGGAATGCACAGTAATAACAAATTGAGTTGGAAAACCAGTTAGGTTGTAAACAGCAGTTATCGTTTGAAGAAATAATATTATTGGGTCACACTTTTCAATTAATAAAATACTATGCAGGGAACTGTGTGTAGGGTTCTTAACAATTAGAGATAATTTAAGTTAATTTAAACTAATTCCCTCAAATTTGCTCAATTCAATAAATTTGTATTGGTTGTATACCATGTGCCCAGCACTATATTAGATGTCACTTTTCTTCTACTTTTAAAAAATTTTCAAGGAATAGTAATGCAGCCTCAAAATTTGGGGAACAAAACCTAGTTCCAGGAGGCTTAGCCCTGGATTCAGAGGTCCCTAAATGGAGAGCTGACTGTCTCTAACTCACAGCCATGTCAGTCCTCTCTGTGCTTTCCTTTCCTAATCCATTTACTAGGATGTGGAGAAAAAAGACAAAATAATTCAATTTGTTATACATGAATCAAGTACCCACTATGCATAAGAATAGGTGTATAAATAATATATTTAGAAGAAATTTAATGATCACAGTATGTCTCAAATAAGTCAACAAAAACAAGAACATTTTGAAGTGGTATAGTACAGGAAAGAGTAATGAAATAAATGTAAAATAAATGAAAGAGGAATTCTTGATCTTCAAAACCTACCATTTAGTTGGGCAAAATTATCTATCTATCATCTGAAGCTGAAATTAACTTCAAGACAACAAGCTAATCCTTGTTAACTCTCATAAAGCAATGAGTTGTCCCCAGACATAGCTAATAACCTGGGAAATTTTAAAATACATATAGATTCCTTTTAGAAGTCAAGATAGTGGCTACCTTTCTTGCTGCTAACTTTATATTCCTTGATCTGGGTGCTGGATGTATAGGTATATTCGTGGTAAAATATTCTTCAAGTCATGACTTGTGCACAATTCTACACACATTATACTTCAGTAAAAGTTTTTTAAATGTGGCTTACCTAGTCCCATCAATGGAAGGGAGCCAGGAATCTGTATTTCTTAATATCTTCCCAGGTGATTCTAATGATCAGACATGCTGGGGTCACCTTCTCCCCCCAAGGGCCTGGCAAAATGATGTGTGGACAACAACTTCTTTTGAGAGAATAAGTGATGGAGTTCTTCTGCAGAGGTGGAGGAGGGAGTGACATGATAAGAGCAATGTCTTAAGGGTCTTATTCCATCAGCCAAAGATGTGAGTTGAAACTGGGGAAGACTGGAGCCAGAGACAAGGGACTAAGCTGTTTTTATAATACAGGTGTGAGATGACAAGGGCTGAAATTAAGCTAGTGACTGTGGAAATAGGGAAGAATGGCTGGCTGGAGAGATGTTGTGGGCACATAATAAATTCGAGGATATATTGGCAGATGCCAAAAGACAGGGTTTCCCAGAATTAAATCCCAATGCTCATAAACTCTGGTATGTTCCTTATCCCACAGGGTGTGTGTGTGTCTGTGTGTGTGTGCATGTGCTTTTTGTATGCCTGGAGCTTCACCCCCAAGAGATTAAAGCCTAATCACCACACAGACATACACCACATAAACATAAAATTGTCTCTATTAACTGAGAACTGTTGAAGATGTTCTTTTAACTTAATAAGTTTCACAGTATTTAGGTAGAATCCAAAATACAAACCATCCAATTCTGGAATCTTTATTCCAAGATGAGATAAGATGCTCTTTCAATCAAGAGTTCATAAAATCAAAAGGAATGGCCCTTAATATGCTCTTTTCTGAAAAGTTGATGTAGACAGACACTATGAAAGCTTCCCCACACACCTCACTCCTACCCTACAGTATATATCTCATACCATTCTGGGGGCCTCCCCCAAGAAGCTAGGACACTGCCAAGACAGGCAGTGGTTTGGTGAGGGTGGCAGACATCTGAGAAGAAGGTGAGACCACTAGACATATTTCCACTAGTAAGCCAAGCCAAGGTTTCCAACGGGTCCTCCAGAGGCAGGCAACTGGCTGGGTATTCACCCACCATGCCACCTACAGTAGCCCTAGTAGGGTTTCTTCTCATAAATGAGTGTGTTCATTGGCTCTATTTCATGTTTGTTGAAGGAAAATGGTACTTCTCAAGTAATAGAAATGATTCTTTAGTCAATTCAATGAATACAAAGATATAATAGTAGATCAGAATCCAACTAAAGAGAACTAGTTTTCAGAAAGCAAATGGAGTCATGGCATTCTTGATAAAGAATGAGAAGGGGAACCCAATGGCACCATTTTCTGAACTTTGATATGAAATAACCTTTATCATTACCATCATGAAAATTAAAATGCAGAAGTTATTACTCTCTCTCTTCCTTTACAAACTGTATAAACAGTAATTATGGCCCAAATCTGCCAAACAAAACATATTTAATCCCTAAAGCTAAAGGCTTATAGATATAAATGCTTCATTACTTGTGCTTATGTGTTAATGTGTATGTGTGTGTGTGTCAACAATGGCTGATTGTTTAGCAAACTAGCTGCCTTGGGCCAGATCCAACTTCTCTGCTCACCTGACTTTGGACTTTGACATACCACTTGCTTTGGCCAAAGTAATATGAACAGATATGATGTGACTAGATGCCTTAAATGTGTTTGCAAGGCTTGGTCTTTTGTGTTCCTGCTGTGAACCTGCTTTGAGTAAATATTGCACCTTTATCCCAGGCTCAGGACAGGCTCAACATCCAACTGATAACAGTTTCAAAGAGAATAGAGAAAATATAATGGACTAAATCTGGGGCATTTTGAGGGAAACTTTCCAAAACTGTAGTACTGTGTATCTAGATTGAAATGCCTACAAAGAGCCTAATAAATGAATAAAAAATGACCACCACCTAAGAACATCATTGTGAAATTTTAAAACATTGGGCAAAAAGAGAAGTTCCTAAAAGCTTCCAGAGACAGACAATAGTTCTTGGGAAATATTGCATTAGGAATTAGATTGGTATCTGACTTCTTAACAGGAACCCTGAATACCAGAGGATAAGACAAAAAGCAAGACCTTCAGAATTTAAGAGAATTTCAACATAAAATGTTATATCCAGGCAAAAAAATTTTTTAATGTAGGAGTAGAATTGATGCTTCAAACACATACCTCATAAGTACCCTGCTGGAGGATGTTAAAGAGAGAAAGAAAGGGAGAGAGAGGGTGAGAGAAGGAAGGGAGGGAATGAAGGAGAAAGGAAAGAAGGAAGGAAGGAAAGAGAGAAAGAGAGAAAGAGAGAAAGAACAAAAGAAAGAAAGAAAGAAAGAAAGAAAGAAAGAAAGAAAGAAAGAAA
>NW_021703774.1:18902712-18922512 GCF_005190385.1 Monodon monoceros | reverse complement strand
AAAGAAAGAAAGAAAGAAAGAAAGAAAGAAAGAAAGAAAGAAAGAAAGAAAGAAAGAAAGAAAGAAAGAAAGAAAGAAAAAGAAGGAGGGAGGAAGGGAGGAAGACAAGAGAGGAAATTGGGAGGGAGATGTCATATACTTTAAGAAACAGAGTATCATCTAAGACAGGTAAGAATTGAGAGGAATTGTTGGGATGAGAGTGAAAGGAGTCCCACGATGTCAAGTGAGGGACAGGCACAGAAGGAAGTCGATCTCCAACTCTGTCCATACTCTCTTTTTTCTCCATGTCTGAGCAGTTTCATCCGAGTCCTCTGTTGGCTGACTTTCCCTGTTGACAGACCAGCAGCAGCTGTGGTGATCCCAGCCATCCTCGGGAACTTCTCACCAAGCCCCGTAGGCATGGGATGGCTCCAGGAGACATATTGAGAAGCTAAGGGCCCAGGGCAAATGTCAAAGCAAACATAATTTGAAAGATATTAGCTGAGACTGATGGAAAGCTTCCCAAGAACTTTAACATGACCAAATCGTAAAGCAACCACCAGATGGTTATAATTACTATTCAGCTTTATTCTCCTCCTACACAATTCATGAAAGGGAGGAAAGGGACAGGTACCCATCTGTAAGGTCCATCTGCTGTGGGCTTATGCAGGGAAAGATGAGGACTGTCTTACCTATTGCCTGGGCCCAAACACGACAAGTTAGTCCAAACATGGCCAAGAGGTATTAAGATCCTAAACTGAAGGCTGAAAACATAATTTTCTTCCAGACTCAAATCAAAGCCCAACTAATTTAGGAAAAAGTAGGTAGCCACCTCCCATACTGTGTGTTTTGGGGGCACACTAGGCAAGAACATGCCACCAAATATCTCCTTTAGCTTCCCAGTTCCAGACACCTTTCTGTTAGGAAATTAGGTCCTGTGTTTCGGATGCTTTGGTGTCCTAAGAATCTCCTTGCTGTAATGGTCCCATCATACCACATACCCCTCTTTCATAGCTTCACTCACAGTGCTGAAGGCAGGCATCTGCTGCAAGAGGATGGCAAGTTGTGAGGAGAAGGGAAAGAAAGAGGGAGATATGGCTAGCAGGGGTGGGGAATCAAAGATCTTTAGGATGTAGTAGAGAGCTGACTCAGGCACTAGGCTTTCCCAGGCTGTCTACTTAACTCTAAAGATATTATTTGAGGGGCTTCCCTGGTGGCACAGTGGTTGGGAGTCCGCCTGCCGATGCGGGGGACATGGGTTCGAGCCCTCGTCCGGGAGGATCCCACATGCCGCGGAGCGGCTGGGCCCGTGTGCCACAGCTGCTGTGGACTTTTAGATGCCTCATAGTTGACTGTTAATTACTGTTTGTAGATTGAATGTGGTCAGCATCCACCTCCTAGAATTCTTGAGTCTGTACCAACAACTTCATTACTGACCCCCCATGGTAGTGAGAGTCACATACCTTTCAGAAATCTCCTGTTTGCACCAACAGCTGTGTGGCAAACTCCAGGTTGACATAGGGCCCTTATGCTGGAAAAAGTTCTGCCCTCTGGAACCTCACAAACTCTGAAGGCCTAGTACCAACAGTAGCTTCAGCTGTGGAGTAAAGGGCTAGAGAACCCAGGGGCCAATTCTGTTCATGACATTAGCTGCCATCCAGTTTCTATCTCTTCTGTCTCTCAACACTGCAGCCTACCTGGCTCCTTCAAGAAGGTCCTGTGGTTTCTCTAGATACAGTTGGAGGTGAGGATATGTGAGGACATAGAGAACCCACAGTTTAAAATCTTGGATTCCTATCCAAACTATAAGGTCCGGTTTTCCAAATATATCACAGCTATCAGGTTTCAGATAACAATTTCTGATTTCAGATGTGGTCATTTGTTAATGTGGAGCCAGATACTAAACAAGTCAGTACTTCTGCCTACTTTACTAAATTGATATTCCCTCTGGAAGCAGAAAGCAATAATAGCAAATTAAAAAGAACATGGAGGGCTTCCCTGGTGGCACAGTGGTTAAGAATCCGCCTGCCAATGCAGGGGACATGGGTTTGAGACCTGGTCCGGGAAGATCCCACATGCTGCAGAGCAGCTAAGCCCATGTGCCGCTACTACTGAGCCTGCGCTCTAGAGCCCGTGAGCCACAACTACTGAGCCCGCATGGCTAGAGCCTGTGCTCTGCAACAAGAGAACCCACTGCAATGAGAAGCCCGCACACCACAACAAAGGGTAGCCCTGCTCTCTGTAACTAGAGAAAGCCCACGTGCAGCAGTGAAGACCCAACACAGCCAAAAATAATAAATAAATAAAATAGATAAATTTATTAAAAAAAAAAAAAGCAGCATGGGCTTTGTAGCCCTGTGGGTCTCATTTTATCTCTAGTTCTTTTATGTACTAGTTGCATAGCCTGGGCCAAATTTCACCATTTTTCAATCTCAGTTTCCTCATCTGTAAAATATGAACAGTAATAAGAGTATCTATTTAATCTGAGTTGATTAGAGATGTAAAGCATCTCACACTTATTAGACATTTATTAAATAATAATCAGTATATGTCATTTAATCTAACACACTGTCCATGATAAGATGCACCTTTATTTTACATACCCAAAAGAAAGAAAAAATGCTGCCAGTTAAATTATGTCAAATTGCTTTCTTATCACTTCTAACTCCCATTTTGTACTCATTTAAAGAGCACTTTTAGACTTATCTGATGTGGATTTTCTTTATCATATAAATGTGTGTGCACCCATGAAAAGAAAACACATGCAAAATAAAATGTTAAAGTATTCTTAAAACTTATTCACATCAGTTCTTGGATAAACCCCAGTTTTCAAAGATTATAAATTATGAAAATAATGTATTTTATAATTACTTCAATAAAGATCTGTTTCATAGGTACACAATAGGGCATAGTATTGCCCTGCAATTCTCAGCTCCACTACTAACCATAGTGCCTTTGGCAAAGCACCAACCCTCCCTAGGCCTAGGATTGTTGGAGGATTGTATAAGATGATATTTATGCCAAACTTAGCACAGAGTCTGGTACAGAGTGGAATTTAATAAGTATTCCTTGCCTGCCAAGAGCCAACAATGAATATAGTCAGAAAGAGAAGTAACAAAAAGCATAATAATTGCTGTCTGTATGAGTAATTTCACCTATATTATCTCATTTAATATCCCCAAAACAGCCAAAAAAAATATCACACCCCTTTTACAGATGAGTAAGTGGAGGCTCAGAGAGATTAAGCCATTTGTCAAAGGTCACACAGCTAATTAGAAACTGAGCCAGGACTCAAACCCTTGTCCTCTTACTACTTATTTCAGGATATTTCCATCATACTTAGCTACCTTTCTGTTTGCCCAAAATGTTTTCACATTCTTAAGAACAAGAACGTCTCTCTGACTTTTGAAACTTTGAAGTATCTGTAAGACAAAGGGTCTGGCCAATTTGGATTCAAGAGTTATAGTCTTACAGTAAGTGCACTGGCGAATTCAGCTGTCCTACAGGAAATGCAAGACTTGTGACAAAGTTCTTGTGAAATCCAAACAAGTTTTGTTGATCACGACTGCACTGGCTTGTAACCAAGGGAAGACCCATCACCTCAATAATCTTTACAACTGACGGTGTAAACAGAAGGACAATCTGCAAATTTGCTAATGATTCCCCTTTACCTTGGCCTAAACCTAGAGTCTAAGAAAACAAAAAGAAAAGAAAAATACTTCCTATCTGAGGTCTCAAAGTAACAAATGTCTAATTGCCCAATTCATTTATATAAAATAAATTCTTACTGGGAGAATTCTTACTCAAAACATCCTGAGTGTAGGTACAAATTAAAATGAGTTGTGATGTTTTAGAACAGTTGTGATGTTTTCTCTCTTTACTTGTAGGATCTACAGAAGCATTCTAAGAGTCTGAAATTTTATCCAAAATGTTCTGGGTACCTGTATAAGTAGTTTCCCTGGAAGAAAGCTAAAAGCTTTCAGTACTTTCTTGAATGAGATCGGCAACCCCCAAACCATTGAGAATTATTGATATATAAGTAAACTTGACACTGAAAAAATGTTCACAATTGGTTGTTAAATAATAAAACAAAAAGTTACAGAGTATTTTTGTGTGGCATGCTACTTTTGCTCAAACAATGCATGTACTTATAGAAAAATGTTAGAAATATACACGAAAAAATTAACATCTCTGGATGTCAGGTTGATGAGTGATTTTTTTTTTAACATCTTTATTGGGGTATAATTGCTTTACAATAGTGTGTTAGTTTCTGCTTTATAACAAAGTGAATCAGTCATACATATACATATGTTCCCATACCTTTTCCCTCTTGCGCCTCCCTCCCTCCCACCTTCCCTATCCCACCCCTCTAGGTGGTCACAAAGCACCAAGCTGATCTCCCTGTGCTATGCAGCTGCTTCCCACTAGCTATCTATTTTACGTTTGGTAGTGTATGTATGTCCATGCCACTCTCTCACTTTGTCACAGCTTACCCTTCCCCCTCCCCATATCCTCAAGTCCATTCTCTAGTAGGTCTGTGCCTTTATTCCCGTCTTGCCCCTAGGTTCTTCAGGACCTTTATTTTTTTTTTTTCTTAGATTCCATATATATGTGTTAGCACATGGTATTTGTTTTTCTCTTTCTGACTTACTTCACTCTGTATGACAGATTCTAGGTTCATCCATCTCACTACAAATAACTCAATTTCGTTCCCTTTTATGGCTGAGTAATGTTCCATTGCATATATGTGCCACATCTTCTTTATCCATTCATCTGTTGATGGACACTTAGGCTGCTTCCATATCTTGGCTATTGTAAATAGAGCTGCAATGAACATGGTGGTACATGACTCTTTTTGAATTATGGTTTTCTCAGGGTATATGCCCAGTAGTGGGATTGGTGGGTCGTACGGTAGTTCTATTTTAGTTTTTTAAGGAACCTCCATACTGCTCTCCATAGTGGCTGTATCAATTTACACTCCCACCAACAGTGCAACTCCACACCCTCTCCAGCATTTATTGTTTCTAGATTTTTTATGATGGCCATTCTGACTGGTGTGAGATAATATCTCATTGTAGTTTTGATTTGCATTTCTCTAATGATTAATGATGTTGAGCATTCTTTCATGTGTTTGTTGGCAATCTGTATATCTTCTTTGGAGAAAGACAACCCTCAGAATGGGAGAAAATATTTGCAAATGAAGCAACTGACAAAGGATTAATCTCCAAAATTTACAAGCAGCTAATGCAGCTAAATATCAAAAAAACAAACAACCCAATCCAAAAATGGGCAGAAGACCTAAATAGACATTTCTCGTTAATTTAAATTGCAACTCTATGGCAACTCTTTTTCTTAGTATAAGTATATCCCGTGAATTATTCTTTGTTTAGATGAAATTCAAATTTAGCTGGGCATCCTGTATTTTATCTGGCAAACCTAATCCACATAAAACAAAGGAGGAGCAATCTATGAGCATATTTTCTCACCCAAGAGAGAAAACATACATTTTAAAGAAAGGGCGGGTAGAGGTGCAGGAAATCTGGGGCTGATGGATTCTTTAAGGAGCCAGAAAGGCTTCTAGAAATCAAGTGAAGCACTGGGTTGTATAGAGCCTCTTGCTCCCATGTAAGAAAATTGGATATTTCTAATGTTGTTCTTCTGGTGGTTAAACAAATATTACCCCAAAAGCCGAAGGTAGAGAAACACAGGAAAGTCCCAGGGTACGTAGTGTGCAAGCAGACAGCCAAGGGAACGTGCTAAATGGCAAAGGGTAAACCTCAGAAGTATTGCAGTCAGGGGTTGAAGGGAGCATTGGTTGGTTTTGCTTAGTTTTTCCTACAGCCAAGATTTCATCACTTCATCTGAATAGCTTGCACCTTGCAAAATTGTTTTCCAGAAAAAAAGCACATTGAAAAATAAAATAATACTTTTAAAAAAACATAAGGGAACAGAGGCACATGTTGATGCCTGGATCTATGTGACACCAAATTAATAAAAAGTGGGAAAACACCGTCCTCCAGATGTTTCATCTCAGTAATAACAGAGAACACTTTTGCTTTACACACAGATGTACAGCATGTTAAGGCAATCTCTGACCAGGATATTGAAAAGCACTGATTGGGAAATCAGAAAAATGTCATTTTCCATTGTCCAGAAATAACCACTGAAATATATTTTCATCCATTTATTTTTAGCTTACCTTAAAAACAGAACTCGCTGTGAAATAACTAGCTCTGTGTCTGTTACGCTAAATAAAAACACTGGAACAACTTCTTAATTTTTCTGCTTTGCATCTAGTACATCCCCTGCCTTTGTTTTCTGAACATCTGACTGAGGAAGTCCTGAGTTTCTCAGAGACAGAGCGTTCGAATCACCCTGAAACCGTCTTGTCCCCTCACCTCCACCCTCCCTAGTGAGTGCAGCGTGCTAGCAAGTTGGAATCTGACAGAATAGAACAGCTAAGGTTTGATGGGGGAAGCGGACCACCATATGTGATTCGAAGCAAAGAGCTTATTGGAGGAATTAGACCAGACATAATTGTGGGAGCTGGTGAAGAAGACTCTGGGAGGCTCCTGCGTCTGGTAGTGACCCCGAAGTTGTTGTAGGTCAGCACAGCCAGCAGTAGGCTGGACGTGAATCAGGGAGACAAAGTACTACCTGGAAGCCATGTCTGCCTCCCAGACCCCGGCAACATGGATAACCTGCAGAAGAAGCAGACGCCCTGGGCCACAAAGCTACCTAAGAGCCAGGACTCAAAGAACCTGAAGGAGGAGACCGAACTGGAGAAGGTGCAGACCCAGCTGTTGTTCTGCACCGCCAAGGTCAGCAAGCAGATCAGCGATACCACGTGTGAACTACAGCCATGCCTGTTGACACCACACCCACCCTCTGAGCATAATGGCTGCTGCTTCACTCCTCCCTTCCAAATCTCATGCAAATTTCTCTTGTATCCAACCCCAACCTGGGGCACACAGTTCCCAGCCCAGCCTCAAAGCTCCCCACGGTACCAGGCATGATTCCCTGTTCTGCCACTCTGCAGCTGGGTGAATTGGACAAAGTATATAAATCTCACTAAACTTCTGCTTCTTCTATAAGGACAATATTCTTAAATCATTCAAAAAGTAAATGTGCCAGGTGCCCCTTCTATACAAGTAAACCTAAGTCTCTGCTTTCATTCTGCTTATATTATTGCTGATAGCATTCTCTTCATTGAAATATTGTTTGGATTCAAATAGATGGTGAAAAAGAATCTAGCACATAGAAAGAGTCCAAGCTATACCGCCCTGTGACAAGTTCATTTTAAGAGTAAGCTGATCTTCAGGCATCTGATGAGTCTGCCTTCCTTTGAGGTCCCTACACATGAACTTGGAGATCTACCATCAGGGAAAACCAACTCATGAGTAGATTCCTAATACCATTGACAGTCATTCCCAGCTTTTAAAGGAGTGCCCTGCTCCGCTTTTGTACTACAAGCAACCTAGAAAGCCTTGGCTCTCCTCCCCTTGGAGTCACACTCAGAGAAGAATCTGCTAATGAAAAGGAAAATAGGGTGAAATCTGCCAGGCAGAAAGGTTTAGGTGTGGAAGGAAGGTACCCATTTTCCTACAGGCTGCTGTGGTGCTGTTGTTGACACTGCCACAGTCATTGTCACATTGGATAGTTAGCACAGAAAGAAAAACAGTCTCCAGCCAGGTCTGGGAGAGCTCAGAATAGAGCTCCAGGGAGAGTATAACCAACACCACACTCCTACCACTGGCCGCCCTTGAAGTCGTGTTAGTACCAGAATTTCCAACTGGGCAGCAACCACGTCTGCTTCCTTTCTGCCTTCTCTACAATTGCTGGTGGAAAGTTGGTGGTTGGATGCCGTAGGTTACTTCTCTGTGGTGGTTTTCAATATTTTGTAGCTCAAAGCTTAGCTATCTACTCTGCCTGGAACAGTTGTGATTAATAATCTGTTGTCAAAGTAGGTCCCCAATTAGGGAGTACTGGGAACACAGAGGGGCTCTCTGAATAACAAGTCTGATTCTATCCTGATGCACAGGTAAGCTTCAACATAAACACCCATACACAAGTCTAGACTACAGGGATTGCTAAGAAACACCATGTTTGAAAATATCTCTGTCACTTAGCAGCTACAATACCCTTCTAGCATCGTTTAACTGGTTATAAAAGGAAAAGTCTAGTCTTACTCTTAACAGCCTCTGATCTTATCATTTGAATAGTCACATTCAAATTACCCCCTCTCCCTCTCATATGCTGTCACCTCTACACAGGAGTACTAGTTTTTGATCTATAGTCATATTTACAAGTTCAGATTATTAAGGGAGATAACTATACTCTGTAAATGATACAACATTTAGATGTCAAAAACAAAAGTCATCATTCTTCGAAATAGATGGCTGCTAGCTTTACCAAGAACTCATTTTACAAACTCAAGTTAAAACAAATGAATACATGTTCCTCTTTTTGCTTCCTCTTTTGAGCAATTTTATGATTGAAAAAAAGACACTTTACCACAATGGAAAATACCTCATTTTTCCATTAAAATGTATGCTTTTTTTTTTAACAGTATCAATCCACTTCCCTGTCCATTGGGTTAAAAGGAGCTATTCCTAAGAGACCAAGCCAAGGTCTCAACAAGGAGGTGGAAAAGGAGGTGCCTGGCAAGCCAGTCTGTTAACTGTCCAACACTAAGATGACCATGGCAATGTCAACAATAACACAAAAGCAGCCAGCTGGAAAGTGAGAACAAATCATGTTATCCACTGACGGCTTGGTCTCTTGTGTGCCGATGAGGCCAGCATGATTTCCCCCACAGTTGGAGGAACCGGTTTAATCAGCCCATTTTATAGCCAGTGGGCCCAGGTTGGGAGTGTTCTTGGTGCATATATTCCTTTGTGTCATCAAAAAGAGTTGGTTCACACATCCAACACTCAGCTGAAACCTGATAGAAAAGATGAGGCTGTGTGAGTTGAAGATCAATGTCCTACTGGTTGAATTTTTAACTTTTTGTATTCTCCCATCAGCTTTCATCTCTCTAGTGGAATATGGACATCTCTGCAGGTATGTATTCCAAAGACAAAGAATTCAGTCAAATATACTAATGTTGAACATAATGCAGACAAGTAGTTTGAAGGATTGATTAAATACTTTGCCCTTCAACGTGATTTTTTTTTTTCTTTTTAGTTAGGAGTCACAACATCATCAAAGAAAAAATGAGGAAGCTATGTATAGTTTAGGGTTTGGCGCCACACACTAATTTCACTCAAAACTTAAGATTTCCTTATTGACAGTAGTATTCTTCTCCTTTTATTCATCTTTCCAGAAGGTTTGTATGTCTTCCCAGAGACTGAGATGTCTCTGTAGTTAATTTCACCCTTACAGTTAGCTCAGGGTTTGTACATGTTCTCCACGTATGGTGTGCTATTCACAGCAGACATATGGGTTTTTCCTGTTCTTAATAGTTTAGCTTTGAAAAGCATATGATGGATAAAATACAGCAACCTCTTAAGGGTCTGTTCTAAATGGACAAAAATGAGAGATACTCATGAGGTCCACATAATTTAAATTAATACCTATTAATTTAAATATTAAGTATTTAAATTAATAGGTATTAATTTAAATATTACCAGTATCTTCCAATTCTCCCTCTCTCCCTCCCTCCCTCCCTCTCTCCTTTTCTCTCTCTCTCTCTCTCTCTCTCTCTCACACACACACACACACACACACACACTACAAAAGCATCTAGGCAGTGTTTCACAGGAAAAATTAATTAAATCCCATTGACTTCTCTTGGGGAACGTGCTAGCAATAACATCTACCTAAGATGAGAAATACTTTGGGTGAAGAAGAGAAGAAAACAGTTGGGACAATCTTTATGCTGGATTATAACTTAAATCCTAAGTAACCTGGATTTGGCAGAAATTTATTCTTTTTTATTTTTTTTTCAAGTAAGCTTTAGTGCATGAGACTGTGGTGCTAAAATAGAAATACAGTAGAATCTTGCTATTGAAAAAATTTGGCACAGTTACCAGTGAAATCTTGTCCCTTGAAACATAGCAACCACATACAGTAAAAGCAAAATTCCTCTCAATGTGCCTATAAAGAGGGTGTTACCCCTGTTCCTCAGACTCAACACTGTAAAAGGGTTCCAGCATATTTAATGAACCCACATTAAACTTGGTAATTCTTACCTTGCCATTCGTGTTGTGTGTTAAAACCCATATCCCGGTAAATTGCTGTGTGGTATATGAAATGTATTAAAAGTACATGAGGTAAAGTTGTTTTCATTACATTACACTTTAACATCTGATCATTAGTATATCATTTTCCCATCCCTGTTAGTGCAATTATTTTATTCTTTCATGTGTTTGTCCTTGACTGTGGAGGGGGCAGTTGTGGGCAAAGGGATGAGGGACATTTTTGAGATCTATCAAAGGAGTGATGGAAAAAATAGCGTTGAGATTTGTTTAGCTTCCACATGCTGTATCTACTGGGACCAAGACTTGTCAATGCCACCCAGTCTTTGGCATCGTGCCTCATCCATAGCAATGCACACAGTCTAATTACAAGGCTCCAACCACGGACGTACCAGCATCCCCTGTGGACCATTAGGTTAACAGGCGATGCAGTTGAGCCAGCCTTCGCTGAGGCTAGTTGGAGTTTCCAAGTGGAGTGGGCGTTCACTGCTTGCCTCCAGTTATATGACTCCATGGCCCCTCACTGTCTCCTGGCAGGGCCCGGATTCCTTCCACTGAGCACAGTATCATTTCACCTCAGCCGGGCACAAAGGCATGTATCTGAGAACGTGTGAAGAGTCCGCAGATTTTCCAAGCCTGTGTTTAAAACATTTGTCAAGGTAAGAAGAAGTGGGATGGCCTACATTTTCCCTTTCTGGGATGTGCCTTATCTAAGGTGATGGCAGGGCTGCTCCAGAAGCGAGAGGGGAGTCGGGTTCAGGCACTGATCCCTCCTGGCTTTGGATGTCTTCTCCTGGCCTGAGGCTTCTGAAATGGCAGTGTGTCCCCTCCTTTGTGTGAGGTCCCCTGATGAGCTGACTTCCAAGAATTGTTACAACTAGAAGTGGAAGGGCAGCACGGTTTAGGATGAGGAAAGGAAAGAGAAGAAACGAAGTCATTTCTACTTAATTTAACTGGGGTTTAGAGAAAATTTAAGTCAGATGCTTCCAAGACCAGACACCAGAGAGAAAGGAGGCACTTTTGGAGCCTGATGGAATCCAAATAATGAAGGGCTTCTTCAGGGAAAAAGCTAGGTCTTTCATAGGCCCTACATGGGATCAAGAGAGTCAAATAATTCAGTGGGAAAATAAAACTGATTTCCTGGAGTCAGTGCTATGAAGAGATGAACAAAAAGCATGGCTATGGGAACATTTTTTTTATTTTAACAGCTTAGGATGATGCCATGGGTCACAGTCTGGCCTTCAAAACATCTTACGAGGAAAGCAGGTACTGCCAGAGTGAGTGTGTCAAGTCCAGAAATCACAAGACCCAGAGGACACTTGGAGGCAACAGTATATAAAACCCACAGAGCACGTGCTGATGCCTTTCTTAGGATTCAGCTACAAAGCCTCATTTCCCTTCTTGAAAATAGCCTTTTCAAGTTTTATTTCTCTAAAATGAATTCTTGGGGAGACCTTCAAGATGGCGGAAGAGTAACACGTGGAGATCACCTTCTTCCCACAGATACATCAGGAATACATCTACATGTGGAACAGCTCCTACAGAATGCCTACTGAACACTGGCAGAAGATCTCAGACCTCCCAAAAGGCAAGGAACTCCCCACGTACCTGGGTAGGGAAAAAGAGAAAACGAAAAACAGAGAAAAAAGAATAGGGACGGGACCTGCACCACTGGGAGGGAGCTATGAAGGAGGAAAAGTTTCCACACACTAGGAAGCCCCTTCGTAGGGCGAAGGGGGGAAGCTTCGGAGCCACGGAGGAGAGCACAACAACAGGGGTGCGGAGGGCAAAGAGGAGAGATTCCCACACAGATGATCGGTGCCGGCCAGCACTCACCAGCCCGAGAGGCTTGTCTGCTCACCCGCCGGGGCGGGCGGGGGCTGGGAGCTGAGGCTTGGGCTTCGGTCGGAGCGCAGGGAGAGGACTGGGGTTGGCGGCGTGAACACAGCCTGAAGGGGGCTAGTGCACCACAGCTTGCCAGGAGGGAGTCCGAGAAAAGGTTTGGGCCTGCCTAAGAGGTAAGAGACCATTGTTTCAGGGTGCGTGAGGAGAGGGGATTCAGAGTACCGCCTAGATGAGCTCCAGAGAAAGGCACGAACCGCAGCTATCAGCACGGACTCCAGAAACGGGCATGAAACGCTAACACTGCTGCTGCCACCACCAAGAAGCCTGTGTGCAAGAACAGGTCACTATCCACACCTCCCCTCCCGGGAGCCTGTGCAGCCCGCCACTGCCAGGGTCCCATGATCCAGGGACAACTTCCCCGGGAAAACGCACGGCGCGCCCCAGGCTGGTGCAACGTCACGCTGGCCTCTGCCACAGGATTGCCCCGCATCTGTACCCCTCCCTCCCCCGGCCTGAGGGACCCAGAGCCCCCGAATCAGCTGCTCCTTTAACCCCGTCCTGTCTGAGCGAAGAACAGATGCCCTCCAGCAACCTACACGCAGAGGCGGGGCCAAATCCAAAGCTGAACCCCAGGAGTTGTGCGAACAAAGAAGAGAAAGGGAAATCTCTCCCAGCAGCCTCAGGAGCAGCAGATTAAAGCTCCACAATCAACTTGATGTACCCTGCATCTCTGGAATACCTGAATAGACAATGAATCATCCCAAATTGAGGCAGTAGACTTTGGGAGCAGCCATATATATATATTTTTCCTTTTTCCCTTTTTGTGAGTCGCTATGAGTATGCTTCTTTGTGTGATTTTGTCTCTATAGCTTTGATTTTACCATTTGTCCAAGGGTTCTGTCTCTCCATTTGTGTGTGTGTGTGTTTTTGGGGGTTTTTTCTAGTATACTTTTTAGCACTTGTTATCATTGGGGATCTGTATTTTGGTTTGGTTGCCCTCTTCTTTCTTTCTTTCTTTGTATTACTTTTTAATCTTTTTTCATTTTTAATAATTTTTTATTTTAAAAATTTTATTTTATTCTTTCTTTCTTTCTTTTTTTCTCCCTTATCTTCTGAGCTGTGTGGCTGACACAGTCTTCGTGCTCCGGCCGGGTGTCAGGCCTGTGCCTCTGAGGAGGGAGAGCCGAGTTCAGGACATTGGTCCACCAGAGACTTCCCAGCTCCATGTAATATCAAATGGCCAAAGCTCTCCCAAGGATCCCTAGCTCAAACCTAACAACCAGCTCCACTCAACGACCAGCAAGCTACTGTGCTGTACACCCTATGGCAAACAACTAGCAAGACAGGAACACAACCCCACACATTAGCAGAGAGGCTTCCTAAAATCATAATAAGGTAACAGACAGCCTAAAACACCACTGGATGCAGTACTGCCCACCAGAAGACAAGATCCAGCCTCATGCCACAGAACACAGGCACCAGTTCCCTCCACAAAGAAGTCTACACAACCCAATGGCCCAACCTTAGCCACTAGGGACAGACAACAAAAACAATGGGAACTACAAACCTGCAGCCTGGGAAAAGGAGACACCAAACACAGTAAGTTACGCCAAATGAGAAGACAGAGAAATACACAGCAGATGAAGGAGCAAGGTAAAAACCCATCACACCAAACAAATGAAGAGGAAGTAGGCATCTACCTGAAAAAGAATTCAGAATAATGAGACTAAAGATGATCCAAAATCTTGGAAGTAGAATGGAGAAAATAGAAGAAACGTTTAACAAGGACTTAGAAGAACAAAAAAAAATGATGAACAACACAATAAATGAAATTTAAAATTCTCTAGAAGGAATCAATAACAGAATAACTAGGGCAGAAGAATGGATAAGTGACCTGGAAGATAAAATAGTGGAAATAATGACTGCAGAGCAGACTAAAGGAAAAAAAAATGAAAGGAAGTGAGGACAGCCTCAGAGACCACTGGGACAACATTAAAGGCACCAACATTCGAACTATAGAGGCCTCAGAAGAAGAAGAGAAAAAGAAAGGGACTGAGAAAATATTTGAAGAGATTATAGTTGAAAACTTCCCTAATATGGGACAGGAAATAATCAAGTCCAGGAAGCACAAAGCATCCATACAAGATAAATCCAAGGAGAAACATGCCAAGACACATATTAATCAAACTATCAAAAATTAAATACAAAGAAGAAATATTAAAAGCAGCAAGAGAAAAACAACAAATAACATACAAGGGGATCCCCATAAGGTTAACAGCTGATTTTTCAGCAGAAACACTGCAAGACAGAAGGGAGTGGCAGGACATATTTAAAGTGCTGAAAGGGAAAAACCTACAGCCAAGATTACTCTACCCAGCAAGGATCTCATTCAGATTTGACAGAGAAATTAAAACCTTTACAGACAAGCAAAAGCTAAGAGAATTCAGCACCACCAAACCATCTTTACAACAAATGCTAAAGGAATTTTTCTAAGCAGGAAACACAAGAGAAGGAAACGACCTACAATAACAAACCCCAAACAATTAAGAAAATGGTAACAGGAACACACATACCGATAACTACCTTAAATGTAAATGGATTAAATGCTCCAACAAAAAGACATACACTGGCTGAATGGATACAAAAACAATACCCGTAAATATGCTGTCTACAAGAGACCCACTTCAGACTTAGGGACACATACAGATTGAAAGTGGGGGAATGGAAAAATAGTCCATGGAAATGGAAATTAAAAGAAAGCTGGAGTAGCAATTCTTATATCAGACAAAATAGACATTAAAATAAAGACCATTACAAGAGACAAAGAAGGACACTACATAAGAATCAAGGGATCAATCCAAGAAAAAGATAAAACAATTATAAGTATTTATGCACCCAACATAGGAACACCTAAATACATAAGGCAAATGGTAACAGCCATAAAAGGGGAAATCAACAGTAACAGAATCAAAGCAGGGGATTTTAACACCCCACTTTCACCAATGGACAGATCATCCAAAATGAAAATAAATAAGGAAACAAAAGCTTTAAATGACACATTAAACTAGATGGACTTAATTGACATTTATAGAACATCCCATACAAAAGCAACAGAATACACTTTCTTCTCAAGTGCTCATGGAACATTCTCCAGGATAGATCATATCTTGGGTCACAAATCAAGCCTTGGTAAATTTAAGAAAATTGAAATTGTATCAGGTATCTTTTTTGAACACAATGCTATGAGACTAGATGTCAATTACAGGGAAAAATTTGTAAAAAATACAAACACATGGAGACTAAACAATACACTACTTAATAACTAAGTGATCACTGAAGAAATCAAAGAGGAAATCAAAAAATACTTAGAAATAAATGACAATGAAAACACGATGACCCAAAACCTATGGGATGCAGCAAAAGCAGTTATAAGAGGGAAGTTTATAGCAATACAATCCTACCTCAAGAAACAAGAAACATCTCCAATAAACAACCAAAACTTACACCTAAAGCAAATAGGGACAGAAGAACAAAGAAACCCATAGTTAGCAGAAGGAAAGATATCATAAAGGTATGATAAGAAATAAATGAAAAATGAATGAAGGTAACAATAGCAAAGATCAATAAAAATGAAAGGTGGATTTTTGAGAAGATTAACAAAATTGATAAACTATTAGCCAGACTCATCAAGAAAAAAAGGGAGAAGACTCAAATCAATAAAATTAAAAATGAAGAAGGAGAAGTAACAACTGACACTGCAGAAATACAGAGGATCATGAGAGATTACTACAAGCAACTATATGCCAATAAAATGGACAACCTGGAGGAAATGGACAAATTCTTAGAAAAGCACAACCTTCTGAGACTGAACCAGGAAGAAATAGAAAATATAAACAGACCAATCAAAAGCACTGAAGTTGAGACTGTGATTAAAAATCTTCCAACAAACAAAAGCCCAGGACCAGATGATTTCACAGGTGAATTCTACCAAATATTTAAGGAGGAGCTAACACCTATCCTTCTCAAACTCTTCCAAAATTTAGCAGAGGGAGGAACATTCCCAAACTCATTCTATGAGGCCATCATCACCCTGATACCAAAATCAAAGATGTCACAAAGAAAGAAAACTACAGGCCAATATCACTGATGAACTTAGATACAAAAATCCTCAACAAAATACTAGCAAACAGAATCCAAGAGCACATTAAAAGGATCATACACCATGATAAAGTGGGGTTTATCCCAGGAATGCAAGGATTCTTCAATATATGAAAATCAATCAATGTGATACACCATATTAACAAATTGAAGGATAAAAACCGTATGATTATCTCAATGGATGCAGAGAAAGCTTTCGACAAAATTCAACATGAATTTATGATAAAAACCCTCCAGAAAATAGGCATAGAGGGAACTTACCTCAACATAATACAGGCCATATATAACAAACCCACAGCCAATATTGTTCTCAATGGTGAAAAACTGAAACCATTTCCACTAAGATAAGAAACAAGACAAGGTTGCCCACTCTCACCACCATTATTCAACATAGTTTTGGAAGTTTTAGGCACAGAAATCAGAGAAGAAAAGGAAATAAAATGAATCCAAATTGGAAAAGAAGAAATGAAGCTGTCACTGTTTGCAGATGACATGATACTATATATAAAGAATCCTAAAGACGCTACCAGAAAACTAGTAGAGCTAATCAATGAATTTGGTAAAGTAGCAGGATACGAAATTAATGCACAGAAATCTCTTGCATTCCTATACACTATTGAAGAAAATTCTGAAAGAGAAATTAAGGAAACACTCCCATTTACCATTTCAACAAAAAGAATAAATTACCTAGGAATAAACCTACCTAAGGAGGCAAAACACTTGTATGCAGAAAACTATAAGACACTGATGAAAGAAATTAAAGATGATACAAACAGATGGAGATATATACAATCTTCTTGGAATGGAAGAATCAACATTGTGAAAATGACTATACTACCCAAAGCAATCTATGGATTCAATGTAATCCCTATCAAATTACATCCAACTACCAATGACATTTGTCACAGAACTAGAACAAAAAATTTCACAATTTGTATGGAAATACAAAAGATCCCAAATAGCCAAAGCAATCTTGAGAAAGAAAAACAGAGCTGGAAGAATCAGGCTACCTGACTTCAGACTACACTACAAAGCTACAGTAATCAAGACAGTATGGTACTGGCACAAAAACAGAAATATAGATCAATGGAACAAGATAGAAAGCCCAGAGATAAACCCACACACATATGGTAACCTTATTTTTGATAACGGAGGCAAGAATATACAATGGAGAAAAGACAGTCTCTTCATAAGCGGTGATGGACAAACTGGACAGCTACATATAAAAGAATGAAATTAGAACACTCCCTACCACCATACAAAAAAATGAACTCAAAATGGATTAAAGACCTAAATGTAAGACCAGACACTATAAAACTCATAGAGGAAAACATAGGCAGAAAACTCTATGACATAAATCACAGCAAGATCCTTTTTGACCCACCTCGTAGAGAAGTGGAAATAAAAACAAATATAAACAAATGGGACCTAATGAAACTTCAAAGCTTTTGCACAGCAAAGGAAACCATAAACAAGACCAAAAGACAACCCTCAGAACGGGAGAAAATATTTGCAAATGAAGCAACTGACAAAAGATTAATCTCCAAAATTTACAAGCAGTTCATGCAGCTCAATAACAAAAAAACAAACAACGCAATCCAAAAATGGGCAGAAGAGCTAAATAGACATTTCTCCAAAGAAGATATACAGACTGCCAACAAACACATGAAAGAATGCTCAACATCATTAATCGTTAGAGAAATGCAAATCAAAACTACAATGAGATATCATCTCACACCAGTCAGAATGGCCATCATCAAAAAATCTAGAAACAATAAATGCTGGAGAGGGTGTGGAGAAAAGGGAACACTCTTGCACTGCTGGTGGGAATGTGAATTGGTTCAGCCACGATGGAGAACAGTATGGAGGTTCCTTAAAAACTACAAATAGAAGTACCATATGACCCAGCATTCCCACTACTGGGCATATACCCTGAGAAAACCAAAATTCAAAAAGAGTCATGTACCAAAATGTTCATTGCAGCTCTATTTACAATAGCCCGGAGATGGAAACAACCTAAATGCCCATCATCAGATGAATGGATAAAGAAGATGTGGCACATGTATACAATGGAATATTACTCAGCCATAAAAAGAAACGAAATTGAGCTATTTGTAATGAGGTGGATAGACCTAGAGTCTGTCATACAGAGTGAAGTAAGTCAGAAAGAAAAAGACAAATACCGTATGCTAACACATATATATGGAATTTAAGGGAAAAAAATGTCATGAAAAACCTAGGGGTAAGACAGGAATAAAGACACAGACCTACTGGAGAACGGACTTGAGGATATGGGGAGGGGGAAGCGTGAGCTGTGACAGGGCGAGAGTCATGGACATATATACACTAACAAACATAAGGTAGATAGCTAGTGGGAAGCAGCCGCATGGCACAGGGATATCGGCTTGGTGCTTTGTGACCACCTGGAGGGGTGGAATAGGGAGGGTGGGAGGGAGGGAGATGCAAGAGGGAAGAGATATGGGAACATATGTATAACTGATTCACTTTGTTATAAAGCAGAAACTAACACACCATTGTAAAGCAATTATACCCCAATAAAGTTGTTAAAAAAAAAGAAGAAAAGACCACCCTCAGAATGGGAGATAATATTTGCAAATGAAGCAACTGACAAAGGATTAATCTTCAAAATTTACAAGTAGCTCATGCAGCTGAATATCCAGAAAAAAAAAAAAAACCCAATTCAAAAATGGGCAGAAGACCTAAATAGACATTTCTCCAAAGAAGATATACAGATTGCCAACAAACACATGAAAGAATGCTCAACATCACTAATCATTAGAGAAATGCAAATCAAAACTACAGTGAGGTAGTCAGAATGGCCATCATCAAAAAATCTACAAACAATAAATGCTGGAGAGGGTGTGGAGAAAAGGGAACCCTCTTGCACTGTTGGTGTGAATGCAAACTGATAGAGCCACTATGGAGAACAGTGTGGAGGTTCCTTAAAAAACTAAAAATAGAACTACCATACGACCCCAGCAATCTCACTACTGGGATATACCCTGAGAAAACCATAATTAAAAAAGAGTCACGTACCAAAATGTTCATTGCAGCTCTGTTTACAATAGCCAGGACATGGAAGCAATCTAAGTGTCCATCAGCAGACAAATGGATAAAGAAGATGTGGCACATATATACAATGGAATATTACTCAGCCATAAAAAGAAATGAAATTGAGTTATTTGTAGTGAGGTCTATGGAACTAGAGACTGTCATACAGCGTGAAGTAAGTCAGACAGAGAAAAGCAAATACCGCATGGTAACGCATATATATGGAATCTAAAAAAAACAAACAAACAAAAATTTTCTGAGGAACCTAGGGGCAGGACAGGAATAAAGACACAGATGTAGAGAATGGACTTGAGGACATGGGGAGGGAGAAGCGTAAGCTGGGACGAAGTGAGAGATTGGCATGGACTTATTTATACTACCAAATGTAAAATAGATATCTATTGGGAAGCAGCCGCATAGCACAGGGAGATCAGCTTGGTGCTTTGTGACCACCTAGAGGGGTGGGATATGGAGAGTGGGAGGGAGATGCAAGAGGGAGGAGATATGGGGGTATATATATATATATATATATATATATATATATATA
>NW_021703774.1:18899104-18902612 GCF_005190385.1 Monodon monoceros | reverse complement strand
ATATATATATATATATATATATATATATATATATATATATATATATAGCTGATTCACTTTGTTATAATGCAGGAACTAACATAAAATTGTAAAGCAATTATATTCCAATAAAGATGTTTTATAATTAATCAATTGAATGATGAAATAATGAGACCGGGAAGAAAGAAACTTCTAAGAAAATTTCAGAAGTGGCTATTTCTATTTAGGACGAATTTTCTTTCAAGTAGTTATTCTGAGAGCCAAATTCCCATTCTGAGTAACATATTAAGCATGCTTTGTATTAACTTGAATTTTATAATGAAAAAAAAATTTCTTCACGTTTGTCTTTATATGACACTTGCTTCAAAACATTGTGTTGGGTGTTTTGATTTGTTTATTTCAGGGTTTTTTTTTTAATTAAACAGGAGGACAATGGAAGTCAATTGTACTTACCAATATTTTTGCTGACCATGTTCATTCTTTCTTCCTGATGTTTCAAGGATTCTTTTTCTAGTATTTCTCTTCCATTTTAAGAGATTCCTTAAGCCATCCTTTTCAAATTCTTAGTTTGTCTTTATCTAAGAATGCTTTGATTTCTCTTTGATTTCTGAAGGATACTTTCACTGGATATCAGATTCTGGGTTGACTTTTCTTTTCTTTCAGCACTTGAAAAATGTTACTTCTGACCTCTGTAGTTTCTGGTGAAACATTTGATGTAGTTCTAATTGTTTCTTCTTTATAGGTAGGATGTTATGTCTCTCTTACTGCTTTCAAGATATACATATTTTTTTGTCTTTAGTTTTCAAGGTTGACTATGGTATGCTTTGATATGGCTATCTTTGGATTTATCCTCTTTGGTCTTCACTAAGCCTCTCGAATTTGTAGGTTTATATCTTTTTTTCAATTGGGGATGTTTTTGACCATTATTTCTTTGAGAACTTTTTCAGCCCCCCACCCCTTCTCCTCTCCTTTCAGGTCTCTGATGACACAAATGTTAAATCTTCTGTTGTGTTCCCCTAGGTCTCTGAGGCTCTGCTCCCTTTTTTCAGTTATTATTTTCTCTTTGTTGTTCAGCTTGTGCTTATTTTTATTTTTCTTTCTTCCAGTTACCAGATTCTTTTCTCTACCCCTTCCATGCTGCTTTTTAGCTCCTCCACTGGGTTTCTTATTTTGGTTACTGTATTTTTCAGTTCTAAAATTTCCATTTAGTTCATTTTTTTTTTAATTCTTGTAAGATTTTCTATTTCTTTGTCAATGCTTTGTCAATGGGTATTTGGGGTATTTGGGTATTATCTTATGAGACTCAGGCTCTTATTTAAACCTTCTACTTTGGCTCACATCTTCTGGTACAGTTCTGCAGGAAAAGGAGGACACCAATTCATTACCACCAGGTGAAAGTAAAACTCCAAGTTCCCACTCAGTCACCATTACATACTGGGGGTAAGGGGTGGGGGATTAAGTTCCTTGTTACTGCTGAACAAAGGTAGGAGTTACTTTTTCACACAGATACCAAAAGGAGATGGCCATATGTGGTGATGAACGTCCTGATCCACCAGGCCTCCTCTGATACTACTGGTGTAGGTAGAAGTCTAGACTCCCCAAGTAGTGTCTACTGACACCTCAGGTGGGGAGCTTGGGGGGTTGGAAAGAGTGCCCATTATCACCCTGTGGGGATGAGAGCTCCAGATCCATACTCGGATTTCTCTGACTACCCCAGTATAGGCGGGTTGCAGTACCTCATTACAGCTTCTGAAGTGTAGAAGTCTAGGCTCTCCATTTAGCCTTTAATGGTGTGCATGGAGTTGGAGTCACAGGTTTTTTTCTGTGGTTTCAGCTGGAGTAGAGCAACTATTGCCAAAGCTTTCTGTCTTTCTAGACTGCCCCTTTTCTGGGCCTTTGACTAGAGAGATTAGCCTTTTGGGGGTGAATTTCTGTGTGCTTCTATTATCATTTCCAGGTTGCTGGCTTTGTTTGCTTCAAGTCTGAGATATACAAGGAAAAAATACACACACACACACACACACACACACACACACACACAAGAATTCACCACTATACCATTCCTTGAGTTCCAAGGTCCTTAGACAGTCTGCCTTCTGCTCTCCACATTTAGAGTCTTCTTATGCTTGTGTTATATATACATCATTCAGAGATTTTAATTATACTTAGCAGGAAGAATAGGGAAAATTATGTTTCCTCCATTTTCCGTCAAAGAAAAATTCATATTAGGTGGAAGGTTTTTTTTTTTAAAGAAATTAATATTGTGTAAATAAGATTTATCTATAGTGGCAAAACTACTTAAATTCTGAGTATTGTAAGCTATGTCTAAATGATACCAAAATAAGCAGTCAATTGTTCTAAAAGTTCAGCTAGTCATATTTAATAATATGAAGAAATATTCACAACATATTCTTGTGTGAAAAAGTAGGCTACACAATAGAATGTGGATCATGTTCAAGGACATAAATGTTAACACTTACACACACAAATCCATAAAGATAAACAGATATAGATAAACAGATACATGGATAGATAGGTAGGTAGATAAATAGATATAGATAGATACATAGATACATAGATACATAGATAGATAGATGATAGATAGATAGATAGATAGAAGAAATGTACCCAAAAGGTTGAATGAGTGAGTGGGGTGGAGAGTTATGGATTTTTTTAATCTGTATCTTTCTACATTTTTAAAACCATGTAAATTAATGAGTATTACTTTTGAAATCAAAAATATCTATATTTTTTTAATCCATAATTCAACTACTTTAGCTGCATAATGCTTAGGTTAAATTATCAGTCAGCTAACAAAACAGTTTCACCATCCATAGAGAAACATTTATTTATAGCATTCTTAGAGCTCTTCCTGTGTTAGATGTCTTTATGAATTTAAAATAGAAAACATGGTTTGATACACAATTTAAATGCAAAGATCAACGACTTTCTTATTTTCAATAATAACCAATTAAAAGAATTAATTTTAAAAATCTGATTCACAGTATCAATTAGAGCTATAAAATACTCAGGAACAAATATAACAAGAAATGTGTAAGACTTAGAAATATTAAAAATAAATAAATAAAATTTACTAAAGTAAATACAAAAGACCTAAATTAATGGATGTACATATTATGTTGCTATTGATGAAGGCTCAGTATATTAAAGATGCCTATTTTGGGGGCTTCCGTGGTGGCACAGTGGCTGAGAGTCCGCCTGCCAGTGCAGGGGACATGGGTTTGAGCCCTGGTCCAGGAAGATCCCACATGCCACAGAGCAGCTAGGCTCATGTGCCACAACTACTGAGCCTGTGCTCTACAGCCTGAGAGCCACAACTACTGAGCCGGCAAGCCTAGAGTCCGTGTTCCGCAACCAGAGAAGCCACTGCAATGAGAAGCCCGCACACCGCAATGAAGAGTAACCCCCACTCGCATCAACTAGAGAAAGCCCACGCACAGCAATGAAGACCCAATACAGCCATAAATAAATAAATAAATAAATAAATAAATAAATAAATAAATAAATA